>NW_017307020.1:438124-465485 GCF_000935625.1 Nanorana parkeri | reverse complement strand
CCCCCGATAGATTGAATTAGCTGATAGGTGCATCTTTGTCAATGTAGCAGCCTCGTTTACTAGCAAACTGGTCTCATTCAATGTGCAGGGGACTAAACACCCCTGAAAAAGAGGACTTACATGAATTGAAAAGGCTCCATGCTTCATTCAGGAAACTCACTTCCAGGCAAACCAAATTCCGCGATTTTACAATCACTTTTACCCTCATGCACACCATTGCAAAACTTTTAAGAACCATTCTAATTTCTAAATCAACTGTACTAATTCAGAAGCCCTGAATATCTCTTTTCCACCTTCGACAATCCAATCTATCCGAGCCTTCTTTCCCTTTAAATGGTCTAATTTGGCTTTTAAATACCTATGTAGGTACCTAAAATAGGTATGTTCATCCACAGACAGCTATCAAACCTTTTTGCCCTTAACTTCCCTCCCCTCCTACAAAAGATCAAACAAGATCTTGCAAAATGGCATTTACTCCTATTTCTTGGTTTGGAAGATGTAATATCATTAAGATAAATATCATGCCTCGCATTCTTTATCTATTACAAGTGCTTCCAATCTGAATTCCCTCCTTAATTCCTAAAATCTGTGAGAAGGACTTTTACCCAATTTCTTTGGGCCCATGGAACAGTCTTGCTCTATAATTCCCCTACAGTGTCTACCATGGTATAGGGTGATGTTCCTTTGGAGATTAGATCTCACCCTACCATAGGAGAAACTTGGAAGATGTGTAGATGACTTGTTGGCATGCCATGTCTCACCAAATCCTTCCCCTCTCTTTCCCATTGTGGGAAATCCCCAATTCCCCCTGGGATTAGACAACCCACACTTTTGATCACCATTACAAAATCAATGTTACAGGGCTATTCATTTCTAACTTGATGGTAACTGGGCCACCAGGAACCAACTAGATGCTGACTGTAACGTGACCAAGCTAGGCTTCTGGCAGACTATACAATTGTCCTGCTTCTTGCATTCTCTGCCACAGGCTGTTACCTTCACTCGCCCTCTTACATTATTTGAGAGAGAATGTACTCAGATGGGCCCCTTTTAGGCACCTTTTTTCTTTTATGTACAACCTAGTGATATCTCCTCCGGAGAACTCTATTCCTTACTACCTGAAGAAGTGGGGACGTGACTTGGTTGTAGGTTTTTCCAAAGAACAGGCATACAAGATACTGCATCTCACACTTAGATCCTCTATTAATACTAGATCTCAGGAATCGGGATTCAAGCTCCTCCCCATCAGGTACTTCACTCCATGCTCCCTTCTACCCCTAGTCAATGATGGCACTGCCGAGGTCCCCAAGGTGATCTGCTTCATGTTTTCCAGTCATGTCCATTGCTCACGCCATTCTGGACTGCAATTAGGAATATTGCTCAAAAATTCACTGACTTTGAGATACCCTGGGACCCCACGTTCTTCCTCATTAACCACAACGCTATTTCCAGGAAAACCTATAAAAGATCTATATTACTACATCTACTTAATGCGCCAAAGAGCTACATACCAGAAATGAGGAAGCAGAATAAGCCCCCCTCAATTACACTGTGGCTCAACAGTTAGCGAGATTGAACATATGGAAGACCCCATAGCCTCCAACAAAGGTACACATGACACATACTGGAGAACATAGTTCTACTAGAAGGAATTTTCATCCTCTCCTGAATATGATGCTCTCATGCAGGTTACTCCCAATAGGCCCTCTGGTCTTCTTCCTGAGTCTTCCTCTAGGGCGGGGAAGGTATCCCTGCTTCTCCTCCTGCCACATCTCTCTTCTTTTACTGTTTTCTTTTTCGCTTTCTACTCAGCCATATTCCTTGTTCTCCAGCCTAACTCTTGTTCGGTTTCACTTTTTCATTTCTGGGTCTTAGTCTAGTATCAGTATCTGGTTGCATACTGGGAAAAGGATGTCTGATCTACTACTTTCTCAATATCTGACATAGCCCTAGTGTGCATTGCCCATGCATTTCCTATTGATCTTACCATAATGATTGTTACAATGCCAACTTTCATAATTTTGCCTACATTGCATGTGGCTACCAGACTGTTTTGTTACAAGTATCCATCTGGTCGGCACAAACTGCCATGTTGAGAGACTTTCTTCTTTGTTGATGTTTTTTTTTTTTCTTCTGTATTGACAAAAATGCTTACTTCTAATTTGAAAATCTTTCTTAAAATAAGAATTTACGGGGAAAAAAAATTGGGATGGACATAAACTTTAAATGATGTAAATGTCTGAATGTCCATAACCTGACCACAGGTTCAGTTTAAAGGTTCAGTGCACACGTGATAGGTTAGTTACAGTTGGAGCCTACAGGGCTGAGTTAGCCTCTGGCTTCTTATATATAGAGTATCTTATACATTCCAGAGCCTTCCAAGATTCCCAGCTCTCTTTTATTCAGCTGAGAGATTTAGGTTCCCCTGCCCATTTTTGTGTTTTCCAGGATTCCCTGTTGTATTTTTCATGATAACAAAATTTATGGGGAGGTTGAGACTGACCAATGGCCACAGCTGCTATGCAGAACATAAAGACAGAAAACTTCCTATTAGGCTAGGTTCACAAAGGGGGAGTAAAAACAAGTGGTTTATCTGCATTTTTACCCCCTCCCTGACCGGCCATCTACAATCTGACATGGCTCAGGACTGTACACATTGCCGTTGTTACACTTTACAGTGTGGCAATTTTATTTCGACATGTCAAATTTGAAGGTGGCCAAGGCAACTTGTAGTGATATGTCTATACATAGTTTTTTCACTGTTTAAAGTGAATGTAAACCCTAGCAATAAACCTCTCTTATTTGCTCTGTTTATGCTGTTTAATATACCAAAATTAAAGTCTTTGTATGTGTTAAACAAGTGCAAAAAATACCTATTAATCCTTCCAGAAATCCTGATAACGTCCTGTGCTGCACTCTAATCAGTTAGCATTGTTCCCAGATCTCTGTGGACTACAAAACACCCCTCCACCTGTGTGATGGATGGAGATGAGATGTTCTGCAGTCTTGTCCTAGGGCATCAATTATGTTTCTGCTTATATACAGTATGGTGAGTCAGTGTTGTCACCCAAGGACAGGAAGTGTGTTGCTGGTAGGGTCACTAAGTGATAATAAAAGGGGAAAAAAAGCCAGAAAAAAAGAAAACTAATGTAACCACCACATCTAAGGACTGGTTAGCTATGATATATAATATTTTTTTTATTCCTGGGTTTAGATATACTTTAAAGAGCACATATTTGATTACTCCTTTTTACAAAATGTGTGGGTCACCGCCTAAGAATAACAAGCAAACTTTGCAGGCATTGAAAAGAGGAGACTCAAAGAGGTATTCATCTCTTTTGTGCTGCAGCTTTGTGCCGTGTGAATAGTTGGATTAATATCACAAGTACATCATCTTTATGGTCACACTGACCTCATTATACAAAGCTTTGCAGGGAAAGAAACAAAATGATTTTCTCCTAAAATCTTACCTATCAGGATGATAGAATGAAATGGACCTTCAAATATGCTGGAAGCAGTTTAATAAAGAGAATGACTGAATATGTTAACGCATACACTCACTGCCCACTTTATTAGGTACACCTTGCTCGTACTGGGATGGACCCCCTTTTGCCTTCAGAACTGTCTTAAAGGGTTTCTAAACCCTCACGTTATTTTGCATATATCTACTGCCAGCAAGCTCGGGCGGCCGCAAGGCATCTTGGGGCGGGCGCATGCGCAGTTCGGATTTTCGGTCGGGAGACGAGGAGAGACGCATGGTAAGTCTATGTACTGCGCAATGCAGATTACCACTGACCAGTTATTGCTGGGATTTGTAGTTCCTTCGTGTGTCCGGCTTCGGGGGGGATGGGCGTGGCATACGCGGCGTGGTCGTGGCGTCCGCGGCGTGCGTAGTGTAACTCTTACCTTACCCCTTTTTCACCACCACACCCCCGCACACCTATTCCACCACTGCATCCCTGCACACCTGTTCCACACTGCACCCCCATACACCTATTCCACTACCTATTCCACGCAGCTCAGGCCGCGTGTGGAGCCCCGAACGGGCAAATCAAACCGACAAATCGACGATCGAAAACGTTGCCAACGTTTTCAATCGTCGATTTTAATCGACTAAATCGATTAACTGTTGCAGCTCTAATCAGATTAAGAGATATCATTTAAGGTAAGTGCTTTAATTAACATTGGGGGGAGGGAAAAAGGTTTTTGACTTTAATGTCACTTTAATTCTTCATGGAATAGATTTAACAAGGTGCTGGAAGCATTCCTTAGAGAATTTGGTCCATATTGACATGTTAGCATCACTCAGTTGATGCAGATTTGTCGGCTGCACATACATGATGCAAATCTCCCATTTCACCACAACCCGAAGGTGCTCTATTGGTGGGTACACTGTGGTCATAAACGGATGGACATGGTCAGCAACAACACTTAGGTAGGCTATGGCATTTAAACAATGCTCACCTGGTACTAAGGGGCCCAGAAAATATCCACCACATTACGCTACCACTAGCCTGAACCATTGATAGAAGGCAGGATGGATCCATGCTTTCATGTGGTTTACGCCAAAATCTGACCCGACAATCTGAAATTCACAAGAGAAATTGAGGCTCATCAGATCAGGCAACATTTTTCCAATCTTCTATTGTCCAATTTTGGTGAGCCTTGAGAATTGTAGCCTCTGTTTCCTGTTCTTCACTGGCAGGAGTGGCACCTGGTGTGGTCTTCTGCTGCTGTAGCCCATCTGATTCAATGTTTCACATGTTGTGTGTTCACACTGTTCAGAGATGCTCTTCTGCACAACTCGGTTGTAATAAGTGGTTATTTTAACTTCTTTTTGCTTGAACCAGTCTGGCCATTCTCCTCTGACCTCTGGCATCAACAAGGCATTTTAGAACATTCTCTGTGAACCATTCTGATGCTCAGTTTGAAGTTCTACTTGTGGAACAATTCCCTGCTTCCATTAGCCCCATCAGCCCCATCATGCAATGCAGCTAATATGAGAGCTGAAAAACACTTTTGCACTGCAGTGTGTGTGGTAATGTGCATGTTATTGCAATGCATGTTAACGCACACTTCATACGCTACCGCGTTGTGGTCCTATTAATTTTGAATGGCACCCCAGTACATTAACCCAACACACCTGCAGTGCACCGCAATGGCAGGGCACTACTATGCACTGTGATGCACTACATTGGAGCAAATTATAAATGCTAATTTTTGGTCCCTTCAGGTGCATTGGCAGCCCAGTAATTTCAATGAGCTTCCTTAACGTGACGCATATTAACATGCAAAAAAACGCACATTAACGCACATGCCTTAACGGAACGGAAAGGGACCCTAACCAAACAACAGTCACATTTTCTGAGCAAGCAATTCTTGCCATGTGATCTCTATCCCATTACCTGACATGTAGGTCTCTTGTGTGCCAAGTACCTGAAACAATAGACTGGCAGAAGTTTGGTGTATAAATGTAAAAAATAATAAGAATGAAGCAGGGCGGGGGAGCCTCTCACTCCAACTCTTTGCTTTCATTCTTATTTTAGAAGCTAGTAAAGGAGCTCCCACTGTGAGCCAATTTGACTAATGAGCTGGTGCGTATGGAATAATTATCAGTGTACATATGAATTGCAGGTAATTGCACGAAATACATTTTCCATTTTACAATTTGTTAAGTGTTGAAACCAACAAAATAGATATTGAGGCTATTTCCAAAACTTCTCAGTCTACTTAGCAATCCTGCAGTATAGGAAAATTACAAAATGCAACCCTTTACAACCTTTAAAGTAGCTAAATGAATGGCATTTTGTTTGTTGAAGTGCTGTGTATCATAACTGCCTTTGATGATATGATGATATTTCTTTGAGCATAGCCGGGGTTGGTTTCTGCTGGTGGGGTATGTGTCCGTTGGGTTATCCATTGTGTGTGTACAATTGTCATAGTAGCAAACCCTGCCAGAGTTCTTCGTAACATCATGATGACCTTTCCTATAGTCCAATAGATCTTGGGGGTGTATCCATGGAAGCCTGCTATTTGATGAGGGTAGGGCAGGTAGGCACAGGACGTCATGAAACCATCAGTTTTTAGTGTCACTCTTCTTCCTGTTTTCATGATTCCCTGTGCCAGTTTTTTAATGGTTCCTATAGTGAACAGAAGGGGGTTAAAAGAGAACTATAGAACTAACTACAGAACTGGCTGTAAATCAATATTTGGTAAATGGAGACAAACATTCTTATATTTCTTTGGGATTTTTTAGATGACATTTCAGGTCTGCAAATCTTCTGTGGCCATTAGTGATTTTAAATAGTAGCTCCATCTGCCTTTTTACAATCCTACTGAAATCCCGACTAGACAGCAGGACTGGAAGAGCTCAGAGGGGCAGCAATGCAAGCAAATCAGGCTTAATTGCAATGCACATTTATAAGGGAACTGCTTTGCCTGCCCAGAGGGAGAGTTCAAGTACCTTGACAGAAGATCCTGAGAAGGTAGGTAATCTGTATCTAGGCAGAATGTCAGGGCTAGCTGTGTTTTAGAGAATAATCCATATGAAAGGTGAGGTTCAGGGCAGACTGCATTCAAGAAAGTAGTCTGTATCCAATGCAAGGGTCAGAGCAGGCGGCAATCAAGAAATTAGTCCATATCCAAGGCAAGGGTCAGGGCAGGTGGCATTCACAGAGGGAAATCTGTTATTCAAGTAAGGGTCAGGGCAGGCAGCATTCAAAGAGAGAATCCTCATCCAAAGCAAGAGTCTGTAAGAGTAGAAACAATGCAAGCCAGGGCAACAGCACATGAGTCAGGAGCAAGGCAGCAAAACATTATTAAGTTCAGAGCCATGGGCTTGTGAAAGATCTCCCAACAGTCCTTTCACTTTCACATAGAGACATTACTGGTCTTATTTGTATGTTGCTTTTCTTTCAATATCCAGTGACAGCATGGGGCAGGTCCTTGACTAGACTGCATTGCTTTAACTGCAGCCAAGAACACTGATATTGAAGTTTAAATACAGTATACTGTATGTACTTCAGCTATGTATATAGCTGCTTTTCTGTAGCTCCGTTTTACATAATGCCTGAATGTTACTTTAATATTGACTACTTTAGCAAAATAAAATGGAGGAAAACTTTGGGCTCCCATTAGACTTGTCTGTTTATATTTAACCTGATAGGTGTCACTGTGCTGATCTCACTGACTTTCTGAAGATGCCAAATAAGAACACCAAAAAAGAATAATGTCATATCCAATTAACACTTCTTCTCTTAGAATAACAGCAAGCTGCACGAGGAGGAAGCTAAACTTATTTGTGCAATGTGTTGAAATGACTGTAAAAAGCTGTGGGTTTGCCTCTGTTCCCTAATGTCTCTCCTGTCTGCTGATGATAAATGAGTAAAGTCTACAACGAGCACATACAACACAATGCAGGAACACAGCTCCAGGCCACAATACCCCAGTTAACAAAACCATGCTGATTGTCAGGGGAATTCTAAATAGAATTCTGGAATTAAAAAACAACCAGTAGATGTAGGCTTTGTGCTATGATTTTTATCAGCATATTTTGTTTCTTTTGTAACTGTTCATGCATACTGATTACCCATTTACAGTCACTGGAATTGAAGGATAGATGTAGCTTCAGAACACAAACAAAAGTGGCTGAAAGAGTGGGCATTTCAGTAACTTTGTCCAAATGAATACATTCCTAATATGTCACAATGTACAGCAATAACACACAATGCACAGTTTATTATTATTATTATTTTTATTTTTTTGCTAATGCTTTACCTATAAAAATTTGTTCTTGAGCTCCAGTAGCTTTGTCTAGGCTTAGGTGATGTCATCATGAGATGCAGGCAGTAGGCAGCATCCCCAGTCTCTGCTCCCGCAGAGATCAAACTGCAACACTGTAAGCACCGTAGTATTTCACAAGGTGAGAGACTGCAATAGGGACTGATCTTTGTCAGACCTTTGTGAACAGGGGTGGACTGGCCCACCTGGGGATCTTCTGGTGGGCCCTGAGTGTTTAGGGAAAAATTGCAATTATGCAATGTTGCCATATACCAGCATCCTACCCTTTTGGTTATGTGCAGCTGTGGGGTGGGGAATTTCCCCCGTCTGCCACAATAAGAAATCTGGGCACAGTGGTGGAGTCTCTTTATATATGTATCCCGTTAAGGGGAGTGGTATGTGGTCTGATCACCAACCAAAAGAAAATCTAACTTTTTCTGGCGATGATAGTTCAGCTGGAAAGGGAAGTGGAAATGTCCCCAGTGAGGTCTTAAAAAGGAGTAGACAACAGGGAATATGAACCCTGCCGTCTTCATGCAAAATTAAGTGATTTTGGGTTGATTTTTTCTTTTCTTGAGGAGAATATTTCAAGAGCTAAAATTGCAGCTTACACTCCGAAGCTAAGTCCACTTATTTATTGAAGCTGCCCCATGCAGGAGATTTTTTAAAACAAACCCGTGAAGGAATAAAGTTAGTAAAAATAATAACCTTACTCACTGCTTCCACACTACAGGGCATGCCATCACCATCCTTCCTTCAGGTGAGAATCAGAGGAATTTGGGGTAGCTCAGATCTCGTGAGAAGCTGGTACACCATCTAGCAAGATTTGGGCTACTCTGCATTCCCTTGGATCTTTCTGAAAGAATTATAAAATCACCCTCACCTAGGCGCCACAGGCATTATCAGTCTGAGAAAAGTTACTAACGTTTCTCCCCACGGTTTTTTAATTTGATTTTACTGTAGACTTTTGGATTTGGGGTGGGGCTCAGAAAATAAGCAGACCTTTCTTTTTTGTGCAAGGTCCACTTTAACTACAAAGTGGGTAACTAATTTGGAACAAGCATGGTCTTACCGTGTCTTCCAGCATGTGATATTAATATATTTGTTCTAGAAAATGAAATTACCAAGCTGCAAAGGAAGAATAAGGATAATAACTGCATCTTTATAAACAAGTCAACAATGGCAGCTTCCTGATTTCCAACCTGATAGGTACCATAATTAATCTAATAGGGAGTACACAGAGAAAACTAGACATGTCTGCTACATGGTCATATTTACAAAACAGCACAGTCTGTTCCAGTGGCGTTCCTAGAGTGAGGTGATCCAGACTGGGAACCACCACTTAGAAGGTGCCCTGGTGGATCCACTGGAGACATGCACAGTGGCAGTTGTGTGCTAGAATGGTCTCTGCATTTCAGCACCAAGCACAGAAGAAGCCAGGACTGTCAGACGGAGAGATCTCCACCCCACAGTAGGAATATAGTCCCAGCCGGCGATTACAGAGGTAAAACACAGAGGTACGTGCTCAGGTAAACACTGAACACCAATGCTAGGGGTGGGTTATTGTATTGTTACAGTCAGCCCCTGACCGCTAATGCAAGGGGGATTTATTGTTACAACCTGCCATTGACTGCCAATGCTGGGGATGGGGGTTATTATTACAGCCTGTTGCTGACCACCAATAGTGGGGGGAGAGAGGGTTGGGGGTTTTTTTTTCTAGCCTGCCTCTGACCCCCAATGCTGGGAATGGAGTAACAATAATTCCTCTGATCACCTATGGTTGGATTACTTATTTTAATAGCCTGCCACTGGCCAGCCATACTGGGAAGGGGGGGCTGCATAACACTAATCCCACAGACCACTAAAGAAAGAGACATTATTGTGGCCATTTACACCAATGCTGGGGGCTAATATTACTGCTACTGACGCTAATGACGGGCATTTTTTACAACACCTATTTTCTTTGCTAATCTTTTTATTAAAAGACTCAGGCAACGTTTACCTATTTTCTTTGCTACACCTCCAGGTGTTTGGTGGGCACTGAGGCAAGAGCGCCGCATTTTTCTTCTTAAATCCTGAAAGGCACCCCTCCTATTTTCAAATGTTGCCAGCTATTCAGGAGGTCCTGCACATCGCTAAAATATGCTAATAAATGAAGTTTATCTGCATAAAGTTGCAGTCATACTTACAGCTGCTGCTGTACACCCTCCACCGAAAAATTCTGTCCCACTCCAAGTATGCATGAGGTTTAATTACATTGAAAATAAATTTAGAAAATCATTTTAAGGTATGATGCACCCTGGGTGCTAGATATGCTGGGTATGCCACTGTCCTGTTCTAGAATTATCGGTACTTCCTAAAAAAGGGGCAAAAAGCGACACTTTAAAAGAACCTTTTGATTTCTATATTTTCCTTTCACAAACACATCCAATATTTCCTTCTTGTGATTTACTGTACAATTACATTACTTAACTATGCCGTAAATATAAAGGCCAATAATAAAATGCCTGCTCATATGTTCAAGACATGGATGAACAGCTTAATGTTGCATGGTTGGATGTATTAGTCATCCTTGCACAGATATGCCATCCCTAATAAATTGCCCCATACACCTAAGTGCTGGAACCTGCATACAGTGGGGAAAGATTATATATAGACGAGCTCTGGGAATTTTCGGCTAAATGCTGACATTCAACAGAAGTAACGCAGACTGGCTGCAGGAGTAAGCTGGAATAAAGATGTGTTGTATAATTGTTTAGACGGACCAACTCCCCGTGAGACAATAAACCTTCAGTCTTATTTTGCCATGCTTCAGTTTCCATCTTTATACAGCAATACTTGGCTCTATAGGTCCTGGTTATAAAAAGGTCAAAATCAATATTCAATCAGTTTTACCTATTTTTGAAGGGACTTTCGCTTTAAAAACAAAGCCACAAAAAGTTGCCTGCAAAAGAAGCCCCTAAATACATATTTGTCTAGTGAACAGCGAACCCGAAGTCCGTTGTCTTCAACGCTACAGCTTCAGACATTTTTTAGAAGACACCTCCAGGACTGTTGAATGCCTGAACCCCCTCTGCGTTGAATGGTTCATCTCAGTAGCCCTAAATAGCTACAGTTGTTTCCAAATACCACTTGCACTCCATACGATCTTACAACTTAAAAGTATCGGTAGTGCTTGAGGTGATCGCATGGATGGCGCTGTGCAAACACTAGATGTAATCACAGGGATTCACTGGCACACACAAAAGGATCAAATATCAATATTTCGTTGATATATTTATTTGTGAAATGTCACATCATGTCATCAAAGGGTAACTTTTCGGGACCTCGCAGGGACCCTTCATCTGATCATCTGATCACTGTGTTGCTGTGATGAAGGGTCCTCTGCGAGGTCCTCAAACATTAGCCTTTGATGACATGATGTGACATTTCACAAATAAATATATCAACAAAATATTGATATTTGATCCTTTTGTGTGTGCCCGTGAATCCCTGTGATTACTACAGGACAAAGTAGTTACCGCTCTGCACATTCTTGTCACCTTTATTACCGCTCTGCACATTCTTTTCACCTTCATTACCGCTCTGCACATTCTTGTCACCTTCATTACCGCTCTGCACTTTCATTTTACCACCATGCTTGCTCTGCACGTTCTTGTCACCTTCATTACCGCTCTGCGCGTTCTTGTCACCTTCATTACCGCTCTGCACGTTCTTGACACCTTCATTACCGCTCTGCACATTCTTGTCACCTTCAGTACCGCTCTGCACATTCTTGTCACCGTCATTACCGCTCTGCACTTTCTTTTTACCACCATGCTTGCTCTGCACTTTCTTTGGAGCCATGCTGGATTGAATAATACTGTACGGTACTGTATGTGATAAAAAGCACACAAAAAAACTTCACAGCAAGTGTGCACAGGTCTGTCTGCGACCGCGATCTTGGCTAGAGGAAGCCAAGACCACGTGTCAGAGCGGGGAAGATGGCTGCGGTCATGTTCGTCACCCGATGCGGAGATCGCAAACGGAAGCAAAATTTTGCTGAACTTCCTGTTCGCAAACCGAATTGTTTGCGAACAGAAGCGTTCATGAACCGAAGTATTACTGTATTTAACAGACCAAAAGAGAGTTTATAAGAAAAGTGCTAGACATTGGCAGCACTTGCATAGGGTTATCTAAGCTCTATTCACCTTCTTGTTTCATATGCTTGAAGATATCCCATTAAAAGCCCTGCATGCATTCTGCTTTCCACAACGGGATCATAATGGAAAGCAGAATGCATGCAGGGATTTTGATTTCCTTGCATGTTCTCAGCCCTGGTCCTATGTATCCTAAAAGTGTCTCTGATTCATAGCACACCCATATTGCACACTGAATGTTATCAGTCTGTTAGTTCTCTTATTTGGATTACCTAATCTATAAAAGCGACTGTGCAACCCCATGTTGTTTTCATTGGAAATTGATGTGCATACAAATGTTTTTTTCTAAGACATATCCTGGTTTCTATGAAGCTGTTAATAAGATTGCCTTCAGGGATCAATATTACACACAAGTCCATTGTTTTCTGATCTTCCAGCCACAATCTACCGTTAGCTGGATGTCTGTTCTCAGGCCTCCGCAATGCCACCTGTGATTATGGTAATTGCACCCGATATACTGAGGTCAGTAGCTGTGTCATGTAACAATATAACAAGTTTGATTATTATCTTTTGCAACCAACTACTGGAAAACACATCATGTGGCTACAAGTAAATGTCCCATCACAAGGAAAGCGGATGAGACGGAAGCACTTTTGTATCAACTTTGGACAAAAACAAGTTTGTCAAATAAAGACAAAACTGAAACTGATTTCAAAGACATCTTAATAAATCCCCCAACATCCACAGGAAACCACACACGACATTTCATTGTATTCATAAAACAAGTCTGCCGTGATCAGTGCTGGAAAAAGGTTTATTAGATAAGAAGTGCTTGATTGAGGCAAAGTTTCATTTTAGCTTATTTTTTATTTATTTTGTATTCTTATTTTTTACTTTTTAATCACATTTTTTAAATTGAATTATTATTTCTTATTAATTTTTTTATTTTTAGAATAATTTTTTTAATCAATGTTTTTGTTTTTTTAACTTAAACGTTATTGCTATCCCACAGGAACTAACAAGCCCCTGTGTGATAGCATTTGGAGGTGACTGGTGCTGGAACTCAAGTGACAGGTGAGAGGGGAAGATTGCTCTCCCCTCTCACTGTTTACACGGAGCAGCAGGGTTAGTTTTTAGAAAACAATTTACCGCCCGACGCCTGGAACTACATGTGCCGGGCGTCGGGGGATTCTACACCACTGCCACCCCTCTGCTCCCTGCCACCCCGAGGCCGGGCCTCGGTGGCCTTGTGGCAAGTCTGGCCCTGGTTGTACCTAAAGCCAACAATGAGGTCATTGGCAGTGGCCAAACGCAGCAGCTTCCACCCCTGCCACACAGCCCACACAGGCACTTCAGATGAAATGTGAGGTCATGTGACCACCTATTAAAGTGGACCTTTACCCCTTTGATTAAAAATCACATCAGCATGCAACTGTGCATGCTGATATGAAATCATCTTACATTCTTTAGTTAAACAAACATATTTTTATTTTACTTATAATTTATTTTTCTACTTCCTGGTCCAGTTCTGGCACAAATTATGTAATCATGCCCAAGCGTTGCATCCTGGGAAGGTTACATCAGCAGAGCATTGCTGGAAAATCTCATCTGTAATCTCAGGAGATCTCAGGGAAAAGCATTTTCCTCCCCTGAGATGATGTGCAGGGTCACATGTCCTAGTCACATGTGCCAGAGTTCCAAGAAGTAAAAGGAGATATAGCAATCTGCTCTTAGTAAAAATAGCCACAGTGGGAAGAGTGGGGAAGAAAAGAGAAATAACGTATGCAAAGCCGGCAATTATCTAGAAGTATGTGTTTGTAGATTGTCATTACTAAACCTTTCTAAAGGTGTGTTGGTTGTTTTTATTTTGAAGATATGGGTAAAGTTCCCTTTTAAAGACTAGATGAAAAGTATATTTATTTCCCCCAAAATTATAATAGCATTATGTTGATGATTGTAGGTGCCTGCACTACAGCCCCAGTCTTTGGCTTTACATATACTGTACTTTTAAAGCTCAAGGTATATATACTGTAAGAGGCACTAATTAATGTTCTGTATTCTTTAATACATCATTAAAGTAGTAATAAACTCTCAAACTTTTTTTCAATAATTAGTCCAGATCAAACAAATATACACATTGCCCAGTAAAGTATTTCTTTACATTTTTACCTAAGCACTATACATTGTTTCCAAAAAGCTGACTCCAACTTTCTCAGCTCGGCTTCCCTGAATGTCCTGTCCAGTACAAGATCACAAGGGACAGAGCAGTCTGCAACAGCTCTGCATCTACTAGTTTACAGAAAGGTTAAGGGAGGACGGAGGAGAGGGGCTTGTGTTGTAAAGTAGCCACCGCTCCATGCCCTTTCCCGTGATGGACTGCAATCTCAATACGAATCAATAAACTAAACATGAGGTTGTAGTCCATCATGGGAACGAGCTTGGAGTGGTGACTACTTTACAACACACACAGGGACCATGGGGAACAAACGTAGCCCCCCTCCAGAGGGAAGGACAGTGTCAGCACCCATTCAGAGATGATTTGAGGATCTACAGCTGAGTGATACACAAATAAGATACATTTGTGTTAACAGTTAGGGGACTTACAAATTTGACTTGGTGTTAGCCCTTTGCAGTTCCTTTAAAGCAGAGCTAAGACCGGGAGAGAAAGAAGCAGCACACAGAGTCAGTCAGTTTATGTGCTGACATGAAGCATGCTAATAGGAGGAGAGAGCAAAGTGACTGAGAGATGAGTTCATCACTGCACTGCTTCTCCTTTCACTGTCCAGGAGATAGATGGACGGGTTGGGGTAAAGAGTTCCATAGGATGGGATAGACTCTAGAGAAGGCCTGGAGGCGAGCATGGGAGGAGATGACAAGGGAGCTGGAAAGCAGGAGATCTTTGGAAAAGCGGAGTGGACGGTTAGGGTGATACTTTGAGACAAGGTTTGAGATATATCCGGGGGCAGAGTTGTGGATGGCTTTGTAAGTCGTTAATATTTTGAATTTTATCCTTTGGGCTATTGGAAGCTAGTGTAGGGATCGACAGAGGGGGGCTGGGGATGGAAGCCAGTGCGTGGATTGGCAGGGGGGTGTTGCAGACACTGAGCCGTTGGTAAGATGAATGAGTCTAGCAGATGCATTCATGCTAGACTGAAGGGGGGAGGAGCCTGTGTAGTGGAAAGCCAATGAGGAGGGAGTTGCAATAGTCAAGGCGAGAGATAACAAGGGAGTGGATGAGTAATTTTGCGGTTTCATTGGTGAGGAAGGGGCGTATTTTGGAGATGTTACGATGGTGAAGGCGGCAGGAATTGGATAGTGATTTAACAGAAAAGTTTGCTTTACCTTTTCTGCCAAGAAACCAATAAAACCAAACACCGGTAAGCAGTGTTCCCTATAATTTATTACCAAATCTCATATTTCTCCCTGGCGTTCTCCTTTATACAACAAGTACTTTCAAAGAATTATGTTATTATTCTAAACCGGTCTAAATGGAGAACTAAATTCTACAGGGACAACGTGAAATCAAACACAAATAAGTGCCCCTAATATTTATTTTAAAGCCAATTAAAAGACGTCCTTTTTAATATAATTTCTGGTTTTTATGCTTGTAAACTCATTAGGAAAAAAAAACACCAATACTTCATTTGCTTTTTAATGCAGTCTTTTTTAATGACTAATTAGAAGCTGTTGCTTTGAATATGAAACAATTGTATGGATGGAGGACTTCCCCTGGGCATTCCAGAATGATATACTGATAGATCAAAAAGCTATTTTCATATGAAGTCATTCCAGCTCCTAATTGCGTCCCTTCGGTGTGTGTTTGAGCATAGGTAGTGTTGCTGCTGGCCTATGTTCTTCCCGTTTGCTGCACCATGCCTGATCTGGGCACCGTTCATCACACTTTATTTGAATGTGCTGTGTATCAGGATGTTTTTGCAGATGAAGAGATTCAGGGACTGTTAACTTCCTCAAGTGCGACTAATAGCTCACCTTCAGCTACTGAACTGCAGTACATGAAAGGTGGAGTCCTGCGGTTCTGCTTACTGGAAGAGCACTTGTTTCTATTTCAAGTATGATTTTTAGATGGTGCTGTTGATATACTGCCTTTTATTAAACCATTCGCTGAAAATTCAAAGGGGGAAGGAAAAGGCTGCAGGGCTCTGATCCAAAACTTAGTTCATTAAAAACACATTTGATGGTCCTTTTCAACACCCAATACACTACTATAAAGACACCTCTACTATTCCTATACAAACTACAACACTTTAAGACATTGTTCACGTGGGCTTCAGCTTATAGAAGGAGGTAAGCATTTGCAAAGCTTTCATGAAGCTCCAAGCAGCTTTGTTGAAGCCTTCATAGAAAACTACAGTTTTGGTCTTCACAGATCACAGATCTTGATGGGAGTGCCGACGGTTGCTTCAAGTAAGTTGCTAGTTGGCTTTTAAGAAGTAGTACCAAAGCCCAATGACGTCTGTTTAAAGTGACAGTCATCACTCCCATTAAAAAAGACCTCTTACCCTTGCAGTGGGACTAGACGCACACTGCAAGGGTTAAGTGCTTGTTTTGTCTAGGAGAGTCAGATTTACTTACCTGATTCTCGGTCCCGCCAGCTTCCTCTGGTCTATTAGACCGGTTCATGCAGCATCTGCTCCACTGGGCTCCAGCAGTCTAAGGAATGCCGAAGTCATCATGTCATTGACCTGCATTAGTGCCCATTCACACCAGATGCAGTGCGTCCCGGCCCAATTCTGGCCAGAACGCACTGCCTCGCATTGCGGCCGGCTCACTTTTTTGTAGGGCAGGAGTGGGCGTGGCAGGCAGTTGAAGTGAATGGCAGCGTAGCCACGCCCTCCGGCCGCAATGCGATCGGCCGCATGGGATCGCAAGGCACATTATGCCAGCGGTCCGGTCCAATCAAAATGCTTCAAGCACTATTTTGATCGCACCAGACCGGACCGCAGGCATAATGTGCCTTGTGATCCCGTGCGGCAGCTGGAGGGCGTGCCTACGGTGCCATTCACTTCAATGGCCCGCCAAGCCCCCTTCTGGCCCACAAAAAAGTAAGCCGGCTGCAATGCGAGGCCGGAATGCATTGCTTCTGGTGTGAATGGGCCCTTAGGCATGAGGAAGCTGAGGGACATTCCAAAGCTGGAGTGGAGTTGGGGAGCAGTGCCGCAGTGCGCTGTAGGACTGAGGATCAGGTGAGTATACAGTATCTGCTTTATTTGGGTGGGGGGTTAAAGGAGAACTATGGGGTTAAGGCTTTTCCATATAGTTCTCCTTAGGGTAAAACTAGCATCCTCCCGGCTCTAGTTCGCGGTATACCGAGACGCAGCAGCTGCTGCTCGCGGTATACTGAGACGCCGCAGCTGAAGCGGATCCCGACAATTATGTCTGGATCTGCCCAGCTGCATGACTGACAGCTGGCTCTGCCTACCTAGAGGCAGAGCCAGCTGTACCCTCCCCCGTCTGTTCCGTCAGTCAGCGCTGGTAGATCGGAGCGGGGAGCGGGGAATCCAGCCCCTCCCCTGTCATGGCAGAGAGCCGTGAAAGGATCGAGAGGTGAGCGAATGCCGGTATGTGTTCGCTCACCTCCCGATCTAATGAGCCGACCTGTGACAGTCTCATTGTCACAGGTCGGCTAGAACTATGAGGTGAGTGAAAAGCACTTACCTCATAGTTCTCCTTTAACCCCACTGCAAGGGTAAGATTCTGATTTTCCTGCAGTTCCTTCCTTCTTTAAGATCTGTGTTTAAAGTGTATGTATTTCTGGTTCAAACACAAGGAAATATTCCAGCCAGCTCACTGGCTCTGGTAAGGCAGTTTTAAAACACACAGGCAGCACATGTTCCTTGATGGATCGTAATGGATGGGTTTAACCACCGCGTGGTATACTTACTACTTCGAAGTGATGACGTTTGTTTTAGAAATGTAAAAATTGCTGAAAATTTAATAAAACATTTTTGAAAAAAAAAACAAAAAAAACACACAGGCAATGGGTACCCGGAAGCAACTTACATAAGTAAGTACATAAAATAAAGGGAGCTTTATTGTCCCCGAAACGCAGTGGCTGTTTTTATGTGGCAGTGATACAAACAGGTAAACGCGCTTTGGACTCTTAAAAAAAAAAGTAACTGCTTCTGAATGTTGTGTTCCTTTCCAAAGGGAGGTCTTGCACCAGATCAAATGGAGATCTATTTGGTTTTTGTTTCCTTGGAGTCCATTCAAGTCCCCCATTCCACTCTTCCAAGCCCTGATGATGGGGGAGTCGTGTTGCCCCCAATATGCATTGGCTGTTTTTATGTGATGGTATTACTAAGAATGAAAGGCACTTTGGACTCTTTAATGTTGTGGTTAGGCACCCATTTTCCCATCCCGCCGTCCCTCCCTTTTAGGGAGAGTCACCTATGTGCTGGTGGCCATTGTAACCAAGACAAAAAGCATACCTCCCAACTTCCTGAGATGAGAAAGATGGGCACCTTCCAGCACAATGTATATAGGCAATGGACACACCCCTGACGCACCACCCTTGTGCGGACCATTAAGAATTTATATGCCAAAAGCGATGGGTTAAATTGTTGTTTTCCACCATTACTTTTTCACTATATTAGAAATCAAGATACCAAAAGAGGAAGAGTAAAGGTTTTGGTGCAGAAAAACACTTCTGGTAGTTAAATAGTACATTGTCATATCTGTTCATCAGCCCAAAAATCTGTAAAAAATAAATCAAGGCAACCGGACTTGCTGTATTTTTCTTGAAGTCGTTTCACTGGTCATTAGACTAGCTTTCTGGATTGAGAAAACTGGTCGGATGACCAGCGAAACATCAAGAAAAATACAGCAATTCCGGTTGCCTTGATTTATTTTTCACAGATATAAAATGACCTGGATGCATGAGAACCTTCACAGACATCAGACCAAAAAGAGGGTCAACTGAGGAGGAAATAGGCACAGAGGGTTTGGCTCTAAATGAGTCCCTCCAATTGAGGAACACTTGGGAGGTAATAGAAAGTGTATATAAATAACAACTCCAGGATTTTTTTAGAAATTAACCCCTGCAGTGGGGCTCCCCCCTTGCCCCCCTCCCCTCCCCATACACACACACACACACTGCAAGGGTCAATGGCTCATTTTTCTCTAGGGACCACAATAAAGGAGAAATACTCAACCGATCTTCAGTCCTGCAGCAGTGAGCGTTCACCTTTCTCCCTCTTTGCACCGGCTGTGTTATGTCCCCCAGTGTCTTCACGCCTAATAGATCTGTATTATATGTGATGATGTCACAAGTCCTGAAACCGCCAGAGCCCAGGGGGAGACGAGGCCTGAGGGCACTGGTCTAGCAGTCAGGCAGGACTGGAGGATCGGGCATTCCTTTTTTTTTCCAACCCTAGAGAAGGATGAGCAGTTAACCCTTGCAGTGCGGGAGTAGCCCCACTGCAAGGGTTCATTTTTTAAAATCCTGGAGTTGTTCCGTAATACCATTGAGAGCATGAAAAGTCCCAGTCCATCCACACCTCCCAAGGTCCCAATACAAACTGTACAAGTCGAAAACAAATTCCCTGGTAACAGAGAAAGCTGTAGAGCGGATTCAGCAACTGATAATGTGCTGGTAACATCAGTAGAATATCTGAGGATTAAGATGACATCAATGCCATTACATTCTCTGTAACCTGGTCCACAGATCAGCCACTGAGTCTATGGAGGAGCGCAATGATGACAATGTAGCCTGGACGGAGTGCTGTTCTCTCATAGCCTGCGCTGGCTCCATTCTGAAATCAATGTGTATATGAGTATTGTTCTCATAAATAACACGTCCACAGCACTCAGGAGAGGGTTCACTTCGCTCCTAATTCTTCTATTAGGAAATAAAACATTGTAAACCTTGGGAGCACTAACATAAAACAAAGCCTAAATGTGTTCAATGGATTGGCCTGTAAGGGACTTTCCAAAGCCAATAAAATAATCTTTCATAAACCAAGGTCATCACATGATACTCATCTCCAGCTTCTCAAGGCGGCCATTTAAAGTGGAATTAGCATTAGATATATTTATGTTAAGTGCGTGTACATGCAACACTCTCAGATACTCCCACTGGCAAAGCCTTCAGCAGGTTGTCTCTCCAGAAGGACAGTGACATCTTTGCTCAGGCATTTTCCAGGATCACCATCTACATCCAGGGTGATGGATGTAGATGGTGATCATCTAAATGCTGAGGTGCTGGATCAGAGATGATACAGTCATGTAAATCCTGGTTCCTGTGCTGCTCTAGGCTGTGTTCACAAATGTCTGATACAGACCCTGCTGCGGCCTCTCACCTTGTGACTTTCTACTAACTTACAATATTGCAGTCTGATCACTGTGGGAGAAGAGACTAAGGAAATGCTTCCTCCTGCCTGCAGCAGATTGATGTCCTCATCTCACCCTAGGCAAAGTCGCTGGACTGGAGCTCAAGGACTGTTTTTTAATGATAATATTGGCAGCTTTTCTGAATAATGATGCTGTATTTATATTTTATGACATGCCTAAAATGTATTCATGCAAGTTGTTGTCCAAGCCCTGCATACATGATGCTGTTCACAGTGCAGCTGGAGTACGGTAACTCCCCCAACCTGCTGCATATAGGGTTCACTGTACCTTACAAATATAAGTGCCTCTGTGTACATGAGCACTTGGCTGTTTTGTCACTCCGTTGGCAAAACAGCCCTATGTGTATTCTGATACAGGTGAAACTCAAAACACTATTGAGTTACAAAGTGCACATGCATTTTCCTCAAAGCAAATAATACATTTTTAGCACATGTATTAATGGATGAATCAATGTGTTAAAATGTAATGCAATGCAAGGTGCACTTTTGGTGCTTTTTGCCTGCATTTCACATGAGTTTTCTTCCTGCAGGCAAATGGGAAATATGGACATGTGACTTCAAAAAAGCATTAATCAATACGTAGTATGTGTTTTTAGCTCCTATTTTACTTGTGTTGACATTGACTATAGTGTAACACATTGATGTGATTATAATGGTGATTAGTTTTCATGGTCTTTTTAACATGCTGTGATCCTCCATTGTAGAGATGTGTGATAGTGTAATGGGCCCTAACACATACACTATATTGTAAAAACTATTGGGACACCTGCCTTACAAGCACATGAACTTTAATGGCATCCCAGTCTTAGTTCAATATTGAGTTGGCCCACCCTTTGCCTCTTTAACAGCTTCAACTCTTCTGGGAAGGTGTCCACAAGGTTTAGGAGTGTGTCTATGGGAATGTTTGACCATTCTTCTAGAAGCGCATTTGTGAGGTCAGGTACTGATGTGGGACGAGAAGGCCGGGCTCGCAGTCTCCGCTCTAATTCATCCCTGAGGTGTTCTATCGGGTTGAGGTCAGGACTCTTTGCAGACCAGTCAAGTTCCTCGACTCCAAACTCGCTCATCCATGTCTTTATGGACCTTGCTTTGTGCACTGGTGCGCAGTCATGTTGGAACAGGAAGGGGCCACCCCCAAACTGTTCCAACAAAGTTGGGAGCATGAGATTGTCCAAAATGTCTTGGTTTGCTGATGCCTTAAGAGTTCCCTTCACTGGAACTAAGGGGCCAAGCCCAACCCCTGAAAAACAAGCCAATACCATAATCCCCCCTCCACCAAACTTTACACTTGGTACAATGCAGTCAGGCAAGTACCGTTCTCCTGGCAACCTCCAAACCCAGACACATGCATCAGATTGCCAACAGAGAAGCGTGATTCGTCACTCCAGAGAACACGTCTCCACTTCTCTAGAGTCCAGTGGCGGCGCGCTTTACACCACTGCATCTGACACTTTGCATTGCTCGTGGTGATGTAAGGCTTGGATGCAGCTGCTTGGCCATGGAAACCCATTCCATGAAGCTCTCTGTGCACTGTTGTTGTGCCAATTTGAAGGTCACACACAGTTTGGAGGTCTGTAGCTATTGACTCTGCAGACAATTGGCGACTTCTGCGCACGGTGCGCTTCAGCATGCGCTGACCCCCGCTCTGTCATTTTATGTGGCCTTCCACTTCGTGGCTGAGTTGCTGTTGTTCCCAGTTGCTTCCACTTGGTTATATTACCACTAACAGGTGACCGCGGAATATTTAGTAGCAAGGAAATGTCACGGATGGACTTATTGCACAGGTGGCAACCTATCACGGCACCACGCTTGCCTTCACTGAGCTCCTGAGAGCGACCCATTCTTTTACAAATGTTTTTAGAAGCGTCTGCATGCTTAGGTGCTTGATTTTATATACCTGTGGCCATGGAGGTGATTGGGAGGGGAGAGCGCGGTGGAGACACAGGTAAGTATTAACCCTTTCAAAAAGTTTTTTTTTTTTATCGTTTTGCATATATTTACTGCTTGCTAGCCGCAGATTTATGCAAAAACATGCGAGGGTTTAATAACCCTTTAGGTTTTTATTGCTTTTAATGTCTTCCTATTCCAGTCACCTAATTCCAATTTATATTCCAAATCAAAAAGAAGTTTAGCTGGATTTGGGTTTAATGGCATGAGAAAGAATTCTTGTTTTGCATCTTTTAGTTTAGCAAAAGTATAATAAAGACTCTTATTCTTTTAACGAGCACTAGTGAGCTGGAGTTTTCAATGCATCACTATTCCAGGCTTCCAGCCATATTTATGGTTGCAGTATTTCTTGCCCATTGTCCTTTCCAAAGCAGTTAATTTAAAACAAGCTTCAACTGTTAAAATGTATTGCCTGGCTTTCATGATGAATGGTGCAGATGCAGAAGGATGGATGGATGGCCACACGTGAACGGACTTATTTAAGGCTCGGCTGCAGTCAAACATGAAAATATTGCATTGAGCCTGACTAGGAGGACGCAGCCTACCTGCTGGATGACTCTCATTTTCATTCTGCCATTCATCTTGTACAACGGCATCACTAAGTTCACATGGTTGCCAACATTCTCCTTTTCTGGATGTGTTCCTGTAAAATGCAAACTGAATGCTCCCTGGTCCTGAGCATTGCCTGTTTGGGTCTCCAAAAAGGTGGAAATGTTGTCAATGGAATCATGAGACCGCTGTCCCACTCAGAACCAACTGGGTGCAGGATTGATTTATCTTAAAGATCTCCTGCAGCTAGGAGGATGGATCCAATGGACTTAGTGGTGTAGGGGCACACTATAAAATACATGAACTGTCCATTAAGGTGAATAAGCGTTCATGAGTAGGGACAGAATGGAGAGGGAACCTGCAGACCAGATCCACCTAAATTTGGCAAGAAATGTTAGCTTCTTGCAGCAACAACTGGTTCCCTGAGCACTGGCCCTCATATGTTTTTGTTTGGTATCTTTCCCTATGGAGCCACCCTTGTGTGTGCTAGTACGCTGTGTGTGTCTCTTTAAACACACAGGAACAGCAAGGCAAGCCAGTCCTCCCCTCCCCTCTCCTCCTTCCTTCTCTCCTCTAAAAGCTAATAGATGGACCTCTGCTGGATACTAGGCCCTACCTTGTGAACTTGTATTGGACAGGAAGTTAAGGGAAGCCGAGGTGAGAGGGCTGGAGCCAGCTTTTCAGAAACATGATGACTGTAAGTGCTTGGGCAAAAGTGTAAAGAAATACATTGCTGGCTAATGTATATTTGTCTGATCTGGATTCAAAATTGAAATAAAAATTGACTGTTTAATGCAACCTTAAAGGAGAACTATGGGGTTAAGGCTTTTCCTCATAGTTCTCCTTAGGGTAACGGGAGGACACAAACTAGCATCCTCCCATCACCCTAGGCCTAGCTGCTGCTCGCAGTATACTAAGACGCCGCAGCTGAAACTGATCCCGACAATTATGTCTGGATCTGTCCAGCTGCGTGACTGACAGCTGGCTCTGCCTATCTAGAGACAGAGCCAGCTGTATCCGTGAGCGAACGCCGGTATGTGTTCGCTCACCTCCCGATCTACAGAGCCGACCTGTGACAGCTTCATTGTCACAGTGCGCTTTAGAATGCGCTGACCCCCGCTCTGTCATTTTACGTGGTCTTCCACTTCGTGGCTGAGTTCGAAATGTTCGAAATGTCAGAACAATGTCACAGCGAGTGGAGCTCAGCCTCCTGTGACAGCGCTGGCTGTCTCCGCCCCCACACACTGCTCTCCTCTGATCTGTGGCAGGAGGCTGAGCAGTGCGGGGAGGAGAGACGCCGGCCGCTCACAGCGCTCGGCCACCTGTGACAGTTTCTCTCCTCCCCGCTGGGACACAGAGCAGCGCCCAACGTGGAGGAGAGAAATCACAGATGTACCGCTGTATCGGCCAAAAAATTGCACTTTCGGCATTATGACAAAAGTGCCATTTTCGGCCGATATGTTTCGGCGGCCGATATATCGGTGCATGCCTAGCTGATACCAAATCAATTGCAGGTACTTACGCTGTTTGCATTTAAAAAGATACATAAAATGATGTATTAATGAAAACAAAGCAGTATTAATTTGTGTATTTTATATCTGCTTGCAGCTCAGCTTTACTGCACATGAATTTTTCCAGCTTTTAAAAAAAAACGTGCACCAAAGAGCATAAAAACCAATCGTGCTGTGCCAAACATCCTAAAGCCACGAAAACAATAGATGCACTTAAAAAAAAAAAAGGAAAAGTGCAAATGGGTCTGTATTGTGTTTCATTGTACTACCTGCTGTTCCTCGCTGATTTTCCCCTATGAAAGCCAGCGAAGTTAATATTTAGCACATAGCTGAATTATTAATGCATGCCATTTACAATGCTCACTCAGCATCATATTTACATATGTGATTTCATTAACAACCTGGGAAAGTTTTTTTTCTCTGGTATGAGGAAAAGGAAAGCACCAATTTTACTGTAACATTCATGCAATCACAGTATTATTCCATTTCCAGATGGTTGACTAGTAAAGTGAAAAGATTCCACACTGCATATCTCTGCCACCCGTTGTGTGCTGTAATATAATGGAGGAATGAAATTTTCATGTATTACTTCAATATATCACAGTATGGAAGGGGCGGCAATAATAGGCAGTGTCGGAACCTTTTCACAGTCTGTACTGTAGTTGTGAGCTATCAGGAGCGGAAAAGACACTGATTCCATACACATTGTGTTTCAGGCTAATAAACTGTCGCCTTTATTCGGGAGGGAGCGTCTCCTTGTGCCCCAGACTCATAAAATGTAGCTGAGAAATTCCTATGTGCATGAACCACATATATCAAACACAATTACATGAGAATTAAAAGAGAACTATGGGGTAAGTGTTTTTCCCCATAGTTCTCGTATACTAATATACTCATAGACATATACTAACCGCCTCCCATGACCCAAAGCTCAGTATATAGCAAGCTATTGCCCGCGATATACTGAGAACGCCGTAGCTGGGATGGATCCTGACAATACTGTCGAGATCCAACCAGCTGGCTGATTGACAGCAGGCTCTGCCTATCTTGAGGCAGAGCCAGCAGTGCCCGCCCCCTCCCAGTCCGTCCCTTCAGTTAGTGCTAGAGGATGTGGAAGGGGGTAATCCTTGAGGGGAGCCGTGACTGGCAGTCACCACTCTCTGCAGGGAGATGAAAGAGAAGTGAGCGAGCGACGGTATGTGTTCGCTCACTTCCCGATCTATAGAGCCGACGTGTGACAGTTTCATTGTTACACGTTGGCTCGAACTACGAGGATGAGTGGAAATCACTCACCTCATAGTTCTCCTTTAAGGACATTTCATTGTAGAATGCTGATCTAGGGAATGTCCGATTGTCTTTGGGAACCAGTAAAGAATTTCTGAGAATAAATTGGCTCATGCTTTACAGGGTTGTTTTGTAACTTCACCTGAATCAACATCTGAGGATGCACGTTTTTTTATTTTGTCTTTTGGTTGAACTCTATGAACATACAGTATGTCTTTTTTCATCTGGACTAACTATGTAGCTAAGGCTCCATTCACACCTATATTTTGGGTGCAGTTAGGGATTCCTGGGTCAGGAACTTGTGATTTCCTGCAGCAGGAATCCCTAATCTGCTGCTTGCAAGTGGCATTGCGGTTTTCCAGCGTTCAAATGTAGTGGCTGTTCCTCATTAACTTGAATGGGTGACAGCTGGCACTTGTAAACGTCAGATTAGGGATTCCTTCTGCAGGAAATCGCAAGTTCCAGATGCGGGAATCCCTAATCGTACCTAAAATATAAGTGTGAACGGAGTCTAAGGTAGTCAGAAAAAAGAAAAACACTAAACTGAAAACCAAAATTAAACATACCCTTTATTATTGATTTGAAATTTACAGCATGAACATGTCTGATTAACCATTGAACATGAATATCAATAAAATGACATAAAGACAGCGAAGTCACTACAGTTCAAACCACGATGTAACAACACATTGCAGCGTATTGCCACATGCCTGTAGTGTGAATGAGCCCTTAATGCTGTTGACAGCCTACATCACATATGTCACTTTTGAAGAAACTGTTCCCTTTACAGAGAGCGGGCCAGATAACCCTTTCTATACATTTGTTATGTGGTCTTATTCACACAGCATACTGAAAATTATCTAAAAAAGATATATACTTTTCAGCCAAAAAAATGGGCTGAAAATCTCGGCTTATACTCGAGTATATACGGTACTCATCTTTTAGATGTTTTGCTGCAGCAGGCAACATGGCTGTATTTAGCAGGGTTATTCACAGAAGGGTGAAGAGTTTGGAGAAGACAGGAGAAGTGAACAATCTAGGACAACATAGCTGATCTGGAAAGTTAGCTGGATTGGAGAGTTTTTCCAGATCAGCTACTTTTGCCTAGATTGTTCACTTCTCCTGCCTTCACCAAACCATTCACCCTTTCACCTTTCACTCTTTCACCTCTTCACCCTGTAGGTTTTTCTGAGCACCTCCAGTGATCTGTCCTTATAGAAAGACTTAGGATTTAAATTTGAGGATTGTGTTTTTCTAATAAACTTCATTAACATATAATGGAGAAGTCAGAGTTGTAGTCCTTTAACAACTCACATTACAAAAGAAGTAGAAATGTTAACCCTTAAAGGAGAACTATGGGGTCAGTGTTTTTCCCCATAGTTCTCCTTAGGGTAACTGGAGGACACAAACTAGCGTCCTCCCGTTACCCTAAGCTCAGTATACTGCGAGCTACAGCTGAGACGCCGCAGCCGGAGCGGATTAGGGCTGCAACAACTAATCGACATAATCGATTATAATCGATTATTGAAAAAGTTGTCAACTTTTTCAATAATCGATTAATCGGCTTCCGATCAGTTGGCCCTGCTTCCAATCAGTTCGCCCTGTTCACGGCTCCACACGCACCTCCTCCCCACCTCACGCTCGCCGCTGCCAGACCCGCTCGCTTCCACGCTCCACACGCCGCACCTCCTCCCCGCCTCACATTTCCTGCCCATCCACATCCACGATCGGCACAGGGACGCGGGGAGAGGTAGTAAGGAGGAGCAGGTGTGGGGGGATGACA
>NW_017307020.1:404476-438087 GCF_000935625.1 Nanorana parkeri | reverse complement strand
CCTCCCGATCTACTGAGCCGACCTGTGACAGTCTCATTGTCACAGGTCGGCTAGAACTATGAGGTGAGTGAAAAGCACTCACCTCATAGTTCTCCTTTAAGAAACCCTACCCCAAGTAAAATCAATTTAAACTGCACAGGAAGCATTTTACATTCTGTTTAAGCTTATACGATGTTAATGAGAAACATGTAACAAATATAAAATAGGTGTTATCCCAATTTGGATGCAAAAGTGGAAATACACTTAAGATATATTGAAAGAGGGAGCTACCACTCTAATTATAAAGTATGTAAATGAAAAAAAGGGAGGGGGGGTGGGGAGGGGAGACTAGTATGGGTAGTGCAGTTCCATGACAGGTTCCCCCCTCTCCCAATCAATTTCAATCATACATGGGTGGAGAACATTGGAAGAGTATTCTATAAAAAGCCTTTATCAATCTTAATTAGAATTTGACTAATCCAACTCTAGTCTCTTCATGTGTATGCACCATAGGACTGTTTGAGCCCACTCACAGATAAGTATGTTCTTTATGGATTTTTGGAATGTCCCATTGTTGATGATCTCATTGGCACACGATACAGACGTGCCCTGACTCCTGAGCTTCCAGATTCCACAATCATTTTAAAATGAACCGATACTTTTGTTTAGAGCTAGAAACCAATTAGACCGGTTCTCTTTGCTAAAAGGTAGGGCTGAGAATTGATGAATTTTGCATTGTGTGTGCTTTTAAAGAAAGTTCTTGCTAGCGTGCAGCACCCATGTAGGTTTACAATTCACTGACTGGCTATCATTTTGACATTGGAAAATGTTTCTATCTTTAAGTAATACATCTAGCTCTGAGCTCTCACCCCCTGTATTTGTCCTAGTGACCGTTATGACTACACGTGAAAGAAAAAAAGAAAAATTTGGAGTTGTCATTAGAACAGAAACAGATGAGAAATCTTCCAATGGGGACACTAGTGCTAGTTACCCTGGTGACCACCAGAGATGTCCCACACTTTGGAGGGATTTCCTCTCACTTCCTGTTGTGGCAATGACAGGAAGTGAATGAAAATCTTCCCAATATGACACAGATGGCAAAAATAAGCTGAATTTATAACCCTCCCTCAAGCTGGCCATACACCTATAGATTATCTGCAGATTTTCCATGGTCAAATGGAAAAGGTGCAACAGATTCCCCCATCTACGCTAAACTGTGTGGATGGAAGAATCTCCCTCTGGGCCAAGCTCCAGTATCTTGCTAGTGAGCCCCGCTGGCTCTCAAAATACCTGAACAGTGCCTGCATCCAATCAGATTTTGAGAGCCAGCACGTGCCGACTAGCAAGATACTGAAGCTGGCCCAGTGGGAGATTCCTCCATCCACACAGGTTAGCGTAGATGGAGGAATCTGTTGCACTTTTTCCATCTGACCACAGAAACTCTGCAGATAATCTATAGGTGTATGGCCAGGTTTACTTTATCCAAAACTAAAAAAAAAAAAATGTTGGCTTCAGTACCACTTTAACACAAGCCAGAAGAGAACCAGTGGATGGAGGTCGAGAGGGACATAACGCGGAGCTGCTGAAAGTGGAAAGGAAAACAAACAGAAACTGGGCTTTAAGACTGTACTTACCCTTTAATCTAAGCCCACAGCTTAATGGACAAAAAGCATTGTGTGGGGTAGGTGCTTTTAAAAATGTACCTGGGGTGACAGAGGGGCTACAAAACCCCTTTTTATTCTGGCAAATAGCATAACTACCAGAAGGCTGTTCTGACCCGGGCAACACTATTTTCTTTGCTCCGGCTTTCATTAATCAGGCTCACTGTCTTTTATGCATATAAGCTGCCAAAAGATGTTTCTGCAAATATAATCTTCTGAGAATGAGCAACAATAAACACAAATCAAACTGAGCCGGCTTACTTTGCAAGTTATTTCCAGCTACAATAAAAGTGCAAATGGAAAACACTTTGGGTAACGCCGTGAGATCCTTATAGTGAACATCAACAAACGTATACTTCTGGCTCAAGTTGTCGGCTTATTTGGCAATTACCGAGTCTATTTTGCATCTTACAAACATGCAGAAATGAATGAGAGGACATCCAATACACAATTAAAGAGGATCTCTACTTAGAATGAGTTCAATTATAGAATGCTTACAAGAGCCTCTTTCTTCTCATTGACCATAATGGAAGATTGTCCCGATTCCTGGATAATTTCATATATAGATCAATCATATTCTGTAGAAAGTTATAATAACAATGCAGAACATAGCGGAAAACAATTACAAGAGCCATGATTATTAAAGCTTACAGTGCAGTTTTCTTGGCCTACATCCAGTTGGCGAGCAGTTGGCTGGTTAGGTTTCTGGGCAATTGACAAGCCGCCCCAACACACATTGGATCCTCTAAAGCAGTGGCTCCCAACCTGTGTAACCTCAGGAGCCACATTTGTCCTTGGTCATTAAGTTGCGACCCAAGTCGCACTGCAATGGAGCGCACGACATTGCGCTACCGCGCGTTCCGGTGCGGGCGATTGAACTGTGGGCGGGAGGTGCGTTTGGGGTGCCATTCAAATGATTGATGTGTGATTAGTGTGAATGGACTCTCAAAAACACTGACAGGCACACACAACTTTTCACACACACACACACATACACCCCCCCCCTCCCCCAATCCTTGGCGGTATATGTAAGTGATCACTATATTTATAGTATAAGAACACAACAGGACACAATAGTGACATAGTGGCTGACTGAAAGACCCCGAGACTGCAAAGTGGAAAAGTTCCAACACACCTAGAAACGTGTCTGATACTGAAGATCCTTCAGCCACTGGTGTAGGCAACATGACTGGTAAGTATTAATTCTCTTTTTTATGGGGCAAGGTTTTTATTTTTAAAATGCACCCTGTACAAGTAAATAATGGAACCTTCCATACACTAATTAGGCTCTGTCTGACAGCACAAGTCAGATTGCAGTGAGAACACCACTAATGTCCCTGCAAGCACACGTCAGATTGCAGTGAGAACACCACTAATGTCCCTGCCAGCACAGGTCAGATTGCAGTGAGAACACCACTAATGTCCCTGCCAGCACAGGTCAGATTGCAGTGAGGACACCACTAATGTCCCTGCCAGCACAGGTCAGATTGCACTAAAAACAGCACTAATGTTTCTGAAAACACAAGTCAGGTTGCAGTAAGAATACCAGAAATGTCTCTGCCAACACAAATCAGGTATCAGGACTGGTTCACACTTAGGCGGCATCGTTTTTGCACATTTGTACGCGTGAGTTTAGCGCGCAGTTACTGGCACATTTCTGCGCGCTTTAAAAAGCACGCACATAAAGACGCGCGTATTGACTGGCAGCTTAACCACTTGCTGTCCGGGGCATTTTCTTACTATTTGTGCACACATGATAAAATATCACTTTTTGGCTAGAAAACAGCTTCAGACCCCCAAACATATATATGATATATGCTCTGAAAGCAGAGGCTCTGTTGAATAAAAAAAATGCTAGTTGCAATTTTTTACGTTGCACGGTTTTTGCGCAATTGTTTATCAAACCAGTATTTTTATGATAAATTAAATAAAAATGTAGTGCACAGAAACATAATATAATACCCAATGTTTTGGTACAATATGAAAGACGGGGTCACGCTGGGTAAAAAGATACCAAACATGTCAAGGCTTGAAATTGCGTTCGCCCGTGAAGCCGCAAAAAAAAGTAATACCCAAAATTTCCCATAGGGAACATTTTAAATGCTTTTACCGCTCATCAGTTTAGTGCTAACAGTGATTGACAGCACTAGAATTATTGCTCTCACTCCGACATTCGCGTCGATATGTAACATGTGTAGCGCAATTGTCGTTTTTGCACGTAGGCGCACTGACGTGTGTTTGCGCTTGGACACGTTTGAGTGCACGTGGGGGACGGGGGACTTTAAAATAAAAAATTTGCATGTTTTTATTTTTCTTATATGTTACATTCATTTTTATCATTTTTAAACACTTTTTTTTTTTTTAACACTAACCCTATTGCTATTACATAGGGGGCTAGAAGCACCCTATGTAATAGCAGATCAGGTGTGACAGGTCCTCTTTATGGAGCTATCAGGGGTCATTTTCAGACCCCAAATGTTACCCCAGGGACCCCAAAGAAGCTTCTTTCCCAGCTTGTTCTCCAGGCGCTAAGAGCCAGAGACTTAAAACAAGCTTGAAACTGCCAAAAGAAGCTCATGTACCTTTTTCTGCATTTGGCATTTTCCTGCTGGCATTTTGCTGCTCAGGTGTGAACACGGGCCATTGAAAACCATGGGATTGCTTGTGTCAGGTATGAAGCCTAGGTGTGAACCGGGCCTCAGTGATTCTCTGAACAGTATACAATGTCAACAAATCCTTTTGTATAAAGTGCAGCATTGTGAGTACATAAAAGACGCACACCTTAAGCTTCAGCCCGTCTGCCCTCAGCACAGCATGCCCGCATGAGTCACGCTATCTCAAGCTGCGCTCTGTAATTTAATTACAATGGCTGATCTGGCATATGCTAAATTCTGGCAAAATACAAACTCCATGTACTTTGACACTCTGGAATCTAGAGCTTCCTCTCCAGGCACCATGAAGGCCTTCGCTGTCAGCTAGTTAGATTAATTAGTATATTTGGAACATTTATTAGTTTGGATTTTTTTTACACACATAGCCATATTTTATTTCGAGTTATTTAGAAATAAAGAAATCAAATGTATGTACTGTGTTAAGGAAAAAAAAATATCGGTGCAAATAGACAAACCTATTAAACAAAAGATCAAAAGTCAAACAGGTGCAATATCCAAAGCAACCATTGTGATCTACACTCGGTGGAGACAGTTCTGGTTGATGACTCTTAGGCCTTGTTCACACCAAATGCAGAGCAGATCCGCTCAGGTTTCTGCACACGCACGCTAGTCTTTTAGATGCGTTTTGACGTGTTTTTGGCTAAAAAAAAGTTGTGTTTTTTTTTAGTTTAACATGGGCTTTCTGTGCGTTCCAGGCATTTGCATGTGTTTTTGATGCTTTTTTGATGCGTTTGCAGCTCCAGAGCAGGTAAAATAGGGCCTGCTGCAGTTTTTTCACCTGCTCTGGAACTGCACGCTGCAATGTGAACTGGAGCAAAAAATACCATTGGAATACATTGGACGCAGTTTTGATCCGGTCTGCAACTGCTCTGCTCTGCACCTGCTCCATGCTTGGTGTGAACAAGGCCTTAGCCCTCATTTACACGAGAAACGAGCGGCCCGTACAGATCCGTGCTGTGTGCACGGCCGTATTAGGCCGCTCCCGGGAAGGACAGGTGCTGCGTGTGATTAGTACGCAGCCCCTGTCCTTCTCTATGGGACTACGCGGCCGTACGCCGCCCTACGCTCACCCCAAGTGCACTTGGGGTGAGCATAGGGCAGTGTACGGCCGCGTACTCCCATAGAGTAGTAGTCTCTAGATTAGTAGTCTCCGCGTACTCCCGCATGGAGCTGCCCGATACAGCCGTGCACGCATCACGGAGCTGTACATACTGGCCTTTTCTCGTGTGAATGAGAGCTTACTTGCTGCACTTTTATCCTTTATTCTTTGCTTAAAGTGAACCTGTTCCAAGATCAAGCACACTACAGTATTTAAAGGGTTAATTTACCTTTTCACAAAAAAACTAAGAACTAACTCGCAACATCCTCCTGACTCCTGCAAACCTTTCGTGGTGCACTTACTTCCAATGGATTACAACACTGACAACACCAAAGATTTGGTTTTAAGAACTCCAGGATTTTGTAAAGTTTACCCTGCAGTGGGGCAACCCCCTCACAACAAGGGTTAAGTGCTCGTTAGGAAACTAAAGAAGAAATACCTGATCCTTAGGCCAAGTTCACACCAGATGCAGTGCTTTCCGGACCCATTCTGGCCAGAACACACTGCATCGCATTTCGGCCGGCTCACTTTTTTGCGGGGCAGGAGGGGACGTGACAGGCCATTGAAGTGAATGGCACCGTAGCCACACCCTGCTGGCCGCAATGCAGTCGGCCGCACGGGATCAAAAGGCACATCGTACCTGCAGTCCGGCGCGGTGTGATCAAAATGCTGCAATGTTTGCATAACAATGACAGGGATGTGCCCTCGGCCTACATTCTGCTAAAAGGTGTTCCTCCTTTAGAAAGTTGGGAGATATGCACAGGCAGGGCTTTCAGACACTAAAAGGTCCCAGCTTGCTCTGTTGTTGGCTAGAAAATGAAAGTAAACATATGACTGCTTGTCTGAGCAATAGCGCAACCTTTCATTGTATATCTACGGGAAACCCCTTTGTTGGATTTGCAAAATCACTTCTTTATGTCAACATGTGACACAACTGGATATAGCAATCTTTTACCCTCTAGGCACCATATTACCCAACACATGGTACATTAGTGTGATGAGTGAGTTCTACATTTAGCAATAAATATGAAAGTATAAGAAACACTAATAAAATATAAAACAGAAATGCATACTAAATATCTGGATGACAGCACAGAATTTGCATTCTTGCTCAGTGCTAACACTAACTTTTCATTTGTACTGATTGTAAAACTCCCAACTTCGCGTAGGTGTTCCATGCAAACTCCAATTTTGCATTGGTTCTCATTGACTTTGCATTGCAAACTTTGCATTGGTGGTCAGGGAAAACTTTAACTTTGTTAAAGTTGATGTTTAGAAGTATCAAAGACTGATGTTTACATTACATACATTGATGTTTAGAAGTATCAAAGACTGCTTTATAACAGAAGCCAAAGAAGAGTGTGTTTCATTCAAGTTGCGAAGATAAGCAGCAGGAGATAAAAGTATTAGTAATACCACTGGGCGTGGGTAAACAGGCAGACATTCCGTGAACTGGGATGCACTGTACTGACTTTGCTAAGTCAAGGCTGGCAATATAGTCACCAGAATACCACAAATCCGACATGGAAAACCAGTACTCTTTGCTTGCTTTTGCTATGATGCAATAAATCTGAACATCCTCATCAGTCTGCAGTGTTGGGATCTAAAAGTGGTGCCCGACAACAGTCTCTGATTCTAGGGGAGTTGACACATCGTGTCCCACCATGTGACATTAAAAGGAGAACTATGAGGTGAGTGCTTTTCACTCACCTCATAGTTCTAGCTGACCTGTGACAATGAGACTCACAGGTCGGCTCAGTAGATCAGGAGGTGAGGGAAAACATACCGGTGTTCGCTCACTTCTCGATCCTGTCACGGCTCTCTGCCGTGACAGGGGAGGGGCTGGATTCCCCCCTCCGATTCGCCAGCGCTGACTCTAGATAGGCTCTGCCTCTAGATAGGCAGAGCCAGCTGTCACTCACGCAGCTGGGCGGATCCAGACATAATTGTCGGGATCCGCTTCAGCTGCGGTGTCTCAGTATGCCACGAGCTGTAGCTTGCGGTATACAGAGCTTAGGGTGAGGGGAGGACGCTAGTTTGTGTCCTCCCGTTACCCTAAGGAGAACTATGGGGAAAAGCCCTAACCCCATAGTTCTCCTTTAAGAACCAGAATGAGCGGGCTGATATCAATTGGTAGTGAATTAGCGGTAAAGGGAAAATTAAAGCCAATGTTGGGTGGATATGAATCAGCTGCAATGGCAGTGGAACCCCTGGGAACTCCACACACAACCCTAGGGTTCCCCTAGGGTTTCATCAACACAAAAACTTAAAATGTCATTTTGTGTTCAACGACTTTAAAAAAAACTTTATTAGCTGTTCCAGACAGCTTCCGTAAACTACACTGTATCAGTATTGTTCATGCTCCACCTCCATTTGGAACACAGAAACAGTGCATATAGTGTCATGCTCCACCTCCGTTTGGAAAGCAGTAACAGTGCATATAGTGTCATGCTCCACCTCCATTTGGAAAGCAGAAACAGTGCATATAGTGTCATGCTCCACCTCCGTTTGGAAAGCAGTAACAGCGCATAGTGTTATGCTCCACCTCCGTTTGGAACACCTTTGTGCTGAAGAAGTCAATGTGAGTTAGTATGGTGGCACAATACATGCAAAGTTCGAGTAAGTCTAAAGAGACAAGAAGCTCAGCAAACTCCGTACCTTTCAGTGCCATGCTAGACCTGGCAATTTGGGGTGCTTGGAAGGTGAAATCTCCCCTTGGTTAATCTTGGACAGATGAAGAATGGGACAAAACTAGAGACACAGTATCATAACGCAACAGTGCCATGGTCTGCTAAAATCAGCAGCCTCATGAGCCAACCAGGCAGGGAAGCTGGCAATAAAGAATTTAAACAAAATGTCTTTCTTTTAAAATGAATGAGCTCATAGTATGCAGTTCTAGGTAGGCATGGTGGTCATTGTAGATGGTGGTAGTTAGACAATACCTTGTAGAGAATAAAGCACCAGGGGGGCAGTTTATGAATGTGGTGACATCATAAGCATGTTTTAAACTCATATCCCTGACTCTTGTAGTGCATACAGGGACAGATTTATTATCCTAGTTTATGCTTCATTCCTAAATGCCTAAATGCCTTTATGAGAAGAATTGTCTGTAAATTGTCACAAGCTTGCAGGGAACCCCCTGGAGGACAGCTGAATAGTCCTGACGTGCTCAGCTGAGGAGAATGTTAAAATGAATTATGTTTGTGATACTTTAAGAAGTGCTCTGGAGGATGTACGACAGTTTGGAGGTCTAATAATGGCGCAAATGCTGGACGCAAACACTGTGCAGTTGAGAAATTATGTGAAATGTGGGAAAATATGTGCAGTGAGGCGCAGACATTAATATGTAACAAGAACACTTAAAAAAAGGTGCAGAACAGAAATAAAACTTTGTGGTTAGTTAGCATTAGATTTTAGTCTTTGAGGGTAAGAATTTTTATCGCAAACGCGTTCACAAAATCCCCCATGTCCAATGGATTCTGTCCTATGATGAATGCATGACAGTGGTATGGCAGTAGAAAGAATGCAGCAAAGTCAAAGCACTTTCCGAGCTCGCTGTCTATGACCACCTAAACAGCAGCCTTCATGCCGGGAGGGGACGGGACAGGATTGGGATCCAGGTGTGTTGCATAAAAATGTGTTAAAAAGGAACATGGTGTTAGGAGGAAAAAGTGAGCAGAGGGATGACCACTTTGGTCTGCTTCTGCTGCTCTCTCACTGTCCACTTAGTAGGCTGGTGGAAGAAAGGGGACACCATTGTATTCCTGGTATTATTCCTGGTATATCTACAGCCTTCACAGATACAGTGGCGTCACCCAGCTGACTGCGCTGCGTGGGGGTCGGCGGGGGGGGGGGGGTTAATTTGATGCTTGCCTGGAGTTGAAGCATTGGTGGACAGTGGACTCATCACAAATATTGCCCATAAGCTAATGATGGATATGCTATTTGCATTTAAACCATGGCTTCTGTTCTTGCTTCTCACTTTAAGAGCCCCACATTACTTGATCTGCAGACAAAGCAACCTTTGCACAGGGGTGCTATCCGAGGCTAATTTATTATGTCTCCTCCTCAGCGCCATCATAACTCATGTACCGTCTTCCCACATCTCATGTGACCCACATTCATACACATTACATCTAGTGTTACAATAGAAGCTATGCTTTACACATATCTAACATTTTACCACCCTTAGACCTCCCATTGGTTCTGCTACCAACAAGGATTATTTGAATGAAAAGATTCCATCAACAGATAACAAAGATTTATTTGAAAATGATTACTTTGTAATACATTTGGTGATACCCCATGACCGGTGTGACTCTTAGCAAACAGAAATTGCTCCCAAAAATGCAGCTTAACCTATTACTCTATGCAGCTGACACACACATAGTCCCCTGGTTGTGTTTGCCACCTTAGCGTGACACACGGCAGCAAAACTACAAGAAGGAATTTTATTTATTTTTTAAATGCTTGTCATCACTTGTGTTTGACTGATGCGGTAGGGAAGTGAAGCATTCAAGCGTGACCATGGTATGAGGATTTTCTTTTTATGATTTGTGCCTTTAATGATGACGGCAATCATGCAAGCCCAGGACCCAACAAACAAGCATTTCCTTCAGTCTGGGCAGCGGTCATGCCAGTCTGTGGCATTTCTAGGTTTTCTCTCTTTCTTTGCCACCATAAATATTGGCAAGTTAGAGTAGAAAAACAAAAAGCGACACAGAGGAACAAAAGAGACATCTGTTGGGAATGACTCAAGGTAAAGTGACAGGTTGTCTTGATAGAGCAATGACCCACCCACTGATATTTGCCTTTTCCCCCACTGCTTGGTTTGCCTGCAGAAGAGCTGAAACAAAACCCTGTGTAGGCTCCATGTTGATTTGTGTTGGAGCTCACCGGGGTTAACGAGCTTCTCCCCACCCTTGCATGACAGTTTTTGAGCCTGGTGATTAGCCACTTTGGCCTGAGCACTGCATACTTGGAGAAAGGGGAGAAGGTCATATGCTCCCTCATACCAGGAAGTACCAGGCATGTCCAAGGGCTCCAACAACAAAAAACAAGGGGCGGGGTAGCTCAAGGAGGTTAGGTATCCGTGGATAGGGAGGTGCGTTTTATAAGAATCTGTTACTTTGCCCTAAATAGGCAATAGCCAATACTACTGTATATATCACTTTCTAGACAACACTATTTACCAAGTATCCCCAGGTAAGGATCAACAGATTTTGGGTACACCTTGACATGAGTAGATTTATGGCCTGTCACCTTTACATGTGCTCAATGCAATTCCTAAAATTAAAACAATCAGCATTACTTCTTTAGATCTTTTAAAATATAATTTGCCCTTTACAAAACCTTTACTCTGATCTTTTGTATTTAAAGTGACACTAAACTCAGGAGTTAAATCTTAAAATTGCATTCAAGTACCTTAACTATTAACAAAAATGTATCTGATTTGTGTATCACTCGGCTGTAGAACCTCAAATCATCTCTGAATTGGTGCTGACACTGTCCTTCCTTCTGGAGGGGGACTACTTTTCTTCCCCATGGCCCCTGTGTGTGTTGTGAAGTAGTCACCGCTCCAAGCTCACTCCCATGATGGACTACAATCTCAATACAAATTAGTAAACTAAACATGACATTATAGTCCATCAAAGGAGTGAGCTTGAAGCGGTGACTACTTTACAACACACACAGGGACCATGGGGAACAAAGTAGCCACCCTCCAGAAGGAAGGACAGTGTCAGCACCAATTCAGAGATGATTTGAGGATCTACAGCCGAGTGATACACAAATAAGATACATTTTTGTTGATAGTTAAGGTACTTGAATGTATTTTTAAGATTTTAAAATTCTAGGCAAAAGTACTTTTTGAAATGGGGTTGTTGCACCCCCCACTTAGAAGCAGCAGCAAAATAGTCCTGAATGTCTTAACTCTGTTCCTATCACGTCGGTTTCGATCCATAATACAGATCTTCGGTCATTAAAATTATATTAAAGCCTTTTTTTTTTTTTAAATCTCCTTTAAGGAGACCCTTCTTTGCTGGAGGCTGTTGCTCTTTTTCTTTAAAAGTTTTTATTTCCTCTTATTTCGCTCTCTCTCCTGGCTGTCTCTCCCCGCTCTCTCTCCTGGCTGTCTCTCCTCGCTCTCTCTCCTGGCTGTCTCTCCTCGCTCTCTCTCCTGGCTGTCTCTCCTCCCTCTCTCTCCTGGCTGTCTCTCCTCGCTCTCTCTCCTGGCTGTCTCTCCTCGCTCTCTCTCCTGGCTGTCTCTCCTCGCTCTCTCTCCTGGCTGTCTCTCCTCGCTCTCTCTCCTGGCTGTCTCTCCTCGCTCTCTCTCCTGGCTGTCTCTCCTCGCTCTCTCTCCTGGCTGTCTCTCCTCGCTCTCTCTCCTGGCTGTCTCTCCTCGCTCTCTCTCCTGGCTGTCTCTCCTCGCTCTCTCTCCTGGCTGTCTCTCCTCGCTCTCTCTCCTGGCTGTCTCTCCTCGCTCTCTCTCCTGGCTGTCTCTCCTCGCTCTCTCTCCTGGCTGTCTCTCCTCGCTCTCTCTCCTGGCTGTCTCTCCTCGCTCTCTCTCCTGGCTGTCTCTCCTCGCTCTCTCTCCTGGCTGTCTCTCCTCGCTCTCTCTCCTGGCTGTCTCTCCTCGCTCTCTCTCCTGGCTGTCTCTCCTCGCTCTTTCTCCTGGCTATCTCTCCACGCTCTCTCTCCTGGCTGTCTCTCCCCGCTCTTTCTCCTGGCTGTCTCTCCTCGCTCTCTCTCCTGGCTGTCTCTCCTCGCTCTCTCTCATGGCTGTCTCTCCTCGCTCTCTCTCTCATGGCTGTCTCTCCTCGCTCTTTCTCCTGGCTATCTCTCCTCGCTCTTTCTCCTGGCTGTCTCTCCCCGCTCTTTCTCCTGGCTGTCTCTCCTCGCTCTCTCTCCTGGCTGTCTCTCCTCGCTCTCTCTCCTGGCTGTCTCTCCTCGCTCTTTCTCCTGGCTGTCTCTCCTCGCTCTCTGGCGTATATTCTAAAAAACAATTGCTACGAGGCTCTAGAGCAGGGGTCCTCAAACTACAGCCCGCGGGCCACGTCCTTGGCCCGGCCTGTTCGGGTGTTAAGACCGGGGAGCTGCAGGCCCCTACCTTTACTACCTTCCGGCTGACCGTAGTAAAAAAACGGCCGGCCGGGAGCTCTCTAGAAAAGCCATGCCCACTTGCGGACTCCTTGCGGCACGCGCTTGCAGACAGAGATGCCTGTTAACATACAAGCGATCCACCGGCTATATAGCCGGCGGATCGCTTGTATGGGTGGTCGACCCGTGCCCCCCCCCTCCCGTTGTCACGCTGATGGTGCCTCTGTCACAGGGGATCAGAGGGAGGCCGGTACAAGACCCCCCTCCGGTCCCCTCTCCGCTGTAAGAATGCAGAAGTGATGTATTTTACATTACTTCCGCATTCTTGTGTCCCTCTCCAGCTTCAGACGCTGGAGAGAAGCTGATGAAGCAGATCTCTGCTTCATCAGCTTCTTCGGGGGTCCTAGGTGACATTAGGGGTCTTGGAGACCCCTGATGTCTCCATCTTTTGCTATCACATAGCGGGGTTTCTTAGCCCCCTATGTAATAGCAATAAAGTAAAGTGGGGGGAAAAAATAGGAAACAAAATTAAAGATTACATTTTTTTTTATAGTTACACATAAAAAAGAATTTTAAAAAAAAAACAAATGTTTTTTTAAAGTAATGAGCTATAAAAGTTTTTAAAGTGTCGCCTATGGTCAATTTTGGGTGTGGTGGTTTTTTGTGATTTTGCGAGTGCGCGCAATTTTTAAGCTTGACCTGTTTGGTATCTATTTAACCGACGTGACCCCGACTTTTATGGTTTACCGAAAAATTGGGTGATAATAAATGTTTCCTAACACAATGTAAAAATAATTTTCCCAAAATATAGTAAAAAAATAAAAACCGCAGTGGTGATTAAACACCACCAAAAGAAAGCTCTATCTGTCCCCAAAAAATGGTATAAAATTAATTTTCAGTACAGCGTTGCAGGACGGAATAAATGTCAGTCAAAGTACTGCAGTGCTGAATACTGAAAAATGGCCTGGATGGGAAGGGGGTCTAAACACCTGGTCTTCAAGCAGTTAAAATAGGCCCAGCAGCCCTAAACAACATATAGCAATCAATCGGCCGGCCGCCTGCCCGCCGGCGGGTTCCAGGGAGAGATCGCCGATCCTTTGGTTTGCCTCGGCGCATGCCGAGGCAAACCAAATGCCTTGGTTCCTTTAGCAGCGTAACGCCAGTGTGGCGGCGCCCCTCCAACTTTGGGTGCACGCCAGCACAGGCTCTTGTAGGGCGGCCAATAAGAAGAGAACTGGGATAGGAAGTGATGTCATCTGCCTGCCTCTCCCAAAGCTGCACGCCGCTGTAGAGAGGTAAGACTGAGCAGTCTACATGCTCAATTATTGTAATAAATAACAAATACTTGAGCTGTAGAAAATAATAAGAAATCATGCTAGCACATGTTCCAGGCTAAGAGAAATGAATTGTATTAAACAAATGTTTTGTTTATTTCTTTATTAAAGAAGTTGTTAAAAATATTTATATATACCCTCTAAGTAAGGGCTTATTCACACCAGAGCAGAAGCTGCTGGAACGCACAGCAATTGCTCACTAACGTTCCCCCTTTGTTCTGGGAGGGGGCGTGGCGGTGCGGCACCACAGCCACGCCCCCCCTGTTTTTCAAACTATGATCCGGCCCCCAGCAATGTCTGAGGGACAGTGAACTCGCCCCATGTTTAAAAAGTTTGAGGACCCCTGCTCTAGAGTGTTTGGGTTTCGCTTGAACAAAAGGTGGCAACCCTAACCCCACCTGACATGCTTTGGGAAAAGGATGGTAGAGATAGGAAAGATTGAACTGCATACAAGGCAGCATAAGGGAGCCGGATAATGGTCACCTGGAACTGAAAATAGAACAAAGACATCTGCATTAGGTAAACCAGCAGGATCCAGGTCGAATTTTAGTTACCAGTTAAGAAGATGACACACATTACAATCGGATTGTGAAATCTCTTTTAAATCTATCAACACCAATGTAGTGTGAGGGCCTGTCTGATTAGATATCAGTTCAATAAATGGTTTAGGTGGGCCCTCCCATGATAAAACTTTGATAAATCTGAGAAGACTGTACAGAGATACAAATTATACAAACAGATTGTAAAAAGAACAGCCGTCTTAGTTTTGATAAAACAAAAGGGACTGTAGAGAGATGCAAATCATAACTTATCTATAAAAAGAAACTCTACTTAGATAATGTCTGCACTGGGGAGAGGGATATTCTTCACCGTGTCATAATATCAGTTTACAGTCATACAGTTCAGAATGTTAATAAGCTAAAAGGCGATTTTATATTTTTTTTATTACCATTCATAGTAAATTCTTCCTGTACTTTATTCACCGCAAGCTCTTCTCTATCCTCCTACACCTGTCTTTAGATGATTCCTAACCTGTCCAAGCCTTTCCACAGCGGCTGTCATCTGCAGCTATAATCGCCATGTCCTTAGATTTCTGCAAAGCCAACATAGACCATGGCCACCTAGAACTGAACTTCTAGCAAAGTAGGATGACAGTTTGTACTAATCTCGATGTTTGAGTCCAGCAAGAGTTAGACTCGAACATCGGCAGTTCCTGTGTTCGGCAAACACATGAACTAGCAGGCTGTTCGGCGGGCTGTACGCCTGCTGAGCACCCCACAAAGCACTGTGGACCGCACAGTGCCCTGTGAGCCCTGATTGGCTAAAGCCTTGCACCTGATCACAGGTCAGCTGCAAGACTTTGCCTAATCAGGGCACAGTACACTGTAAGAGCCAGCTTTGCCCAATCATGGCTCACCTGTCAGATGCCGTACAACTGCAAACAGTTGAGAGGAGCAAGCTAGCTGACACCGCTAGCTTTGCCCAATTGTTTTTATTTTGCCGGCATCTGTCAAAATGCCATTCTGCGGCGGGAGTTCATCACGAGCCGACGGGTCAGCAGTCGTCGTTTTTTTATTGTTATTATTTCTATTTATTTTTTCTTGTTTTATTTTTTATTTCATCGACGCTGGACGTTGTGATTGACCCTGGACTATGCTGTGGATCCATTTTTTTTTGGGGGGGCGGGGCATTTAAATAAAAGACTTATCAAAAACGTGTCTTTTGTTTTTTACCAGGGTTGCAGCGGTTGCAGCTGGGACCTGGCTCTGGCACTCCACCACTGTCCTGAAATCATTAGTCTGTATTGTTTTAGAAAAACTGTCACATGACAATAAACAAAAATGTATCAGTACTCATACTTGTAAGTACTCGGCAAGTACCAGTACTCATACTCGCAAAACTGGTATCTGTGCATCCCTTTATTTATATTTATAAAAACAAAATCATACATTAAAACAGAGATGTACAAATCCCAGGAGCTCCGTGTGCTCCTTACAAATGACAGCTGCCTCCTAATTTTTGAATTTTTCTCTAGTGTAGTCTTGGAGCTCAAAAGTATCGGTACTTGTACTCGTACCGAGTACTGTACTTGGTATCTGTGCAACCCTAGTTATTTTCATTGATACGTGTCCCCCCAGGCAGTACCCAAATCCCCATACACTTTATATGGCAAATATAGGGCTTCAAAATGGGGACAACTGATTTTCCGGCCCCATAGTTTTGCATTGAGTTTGAATTCAAACTTTTTCCATGTTCTAAAGTTCGAATTTGAACCGAGCACGAGGGTGTTCGGCCCATCACTAATCTTCTAGTCATCAGTTCTGGGTGTACTCAAACAGAGTGGGTAAACTGTCTCTTTCAATGTCTTGTCCCCAGCCCTAAAGTGTTTTATGTTGTTTGTGCTAAGTATAGCCAATTGACTAGGGTAGAGGGAGTGGGGAGCACAAAATAGTTGGCTTAGAGGAGCAGGAAGTATAAATCAAACTGGAGCAGACAAAATCTGGAGCAGTTGCCCAGGGCAACCAATCTGCTTCTCTCTTTTATTTTCAAATCTTTACTGAACAAACTGAAGAGAGAAGCTGATTGGTTGCCCTGGGCAACTGCTCCAGATTTTGTCTGCTCCAGTTTTGATAAATTCCCCTCCATATGTTTTTTCTGACTCTGTGATATATATAAACCTGTGACATACAGTATATTAAGCCTATCACACACGCCTTTAGTGCCCGTTCACACTTCTGCAGCTAAAATGCAAATCCTAACAATGAACTGTTCTTATTTGCTCACTTTAAATATACTAATCTAAGTTAAAAAAAAAATTGTGTCTAGATTTCCACTTTAACTACATTTATATTCATTACATTTGTGACTAAACAACATGCTGTCATGATCCATCAGACTATAATTTTTTATGTTTTTAATATTTTTTACACATAGGCTTACAATTATTTTATATAACCAGTTCTTCATTTATCTCATTAAAGAGATGAGCACTCTAGTCTCTAATTAAAAGCGAATTTACATAAACCAATTCATAGAAATAATATCATTCACACTAGAAGCACGTAGCAGCGTTAATGTGCAGCGTACTAAAATAAGCGTGACGTTAACAAATGGTGCCATTCACCCGGTTAACTGGTGTCCACGTGCAAGCCATTTACCTGCAAGGTTCAAAGAAGAAGTTGCATTTCTGGAGAGTTTGTTATATACGAAATACATATTCACAGATATGCACTTATAAAAACAGCTTTAAGATGATCTAAATGTGAACTAATGCAATAAAACTGATTGTTTATAACATAATCACATATAAAGAACATACAACAAAGTCGAATAAATGTATTCAAATTGAAGTCATTTTTCTGACATGGAGAAAAAAAAGTAATTGTGTATGAATGAAGTTTTACCTGTACTAAGAGAGCCGGATTTCTGTATAGCCAACACAGACCGTGATTTAGAGCCCCAGGTCTCCCAGGAGTGGCACACAGCCACCCACACATAACGTTGCTGAGAACCCATTACAATGTATAATGAAAGGCTCCACTCTGCCACACTGACTGCCAGTTCAATACACCTGGGTCCTCAATGTTGCTGTTTCTGCACAGGGTGTAGTTTTTGTTGGTGGTGTTGTATACTGTATGCCCATATTTTACCAGCTCGGCATGTGCACACCTTGACCTGAACTAGGCTGTTCTAGTTATCAGGTATTGGTGTACAAAGTGTCTCTGTCAGCCTCCCTGCCTCCAGCCTCGGTTTACCTTTGTTTGGCCATGACGCCTGACTTTGTTAGTGTGACAGTGAGGCCAGGTTCACACCTAGGAGATTTTCAGCAGTTCGAAAAGCGCTTTTCGAACTGCTGAAAATCTCCTAGGTGTGAACCTGGCCTCACTGTCACACTAACAAAGTTAGTGTGAGTATAAATCTAGCCTTGGGTTCTAGATGCTTACACTCATGACAAACACGGGATTTTCCAATGCCAGCTTGGCAAAATAAGGAACGGTTGCCCTTATTTTGTACTGCAGAGGTTAAAGTAAACTTATACTTTGCTGTTCACTTCCTGGAATGCTACAGGGAATAACTAAGCCTGTACTTTGCTGTTCACCTACTGGAATGCTACAGAGATTAAATAAACCTGAACTTTGCTGGTCACCTACTAAAGTGAAAGATGCAATAAATCTGTGTTTGATAAACATGGTACTCTCTCCACTTTTGCCCACGATGGGAGTGGCCAATCGTTAGGCCTGAGAGCTGTGACAAGGGGGTGGGGGAGAGCCCTGTGTAAGATCCAACTAGACTGGCTTGGTCTGTCCCAGGACCTTCGCTGTTTAGGGAACAAAAAGCGCAGAAGGTAAGGGAAGGTCGGTATAAGTAGGAAAGGTGTACTATAAACATAGGTGCACATCTTGCCACAACTGGCATGCTCATGTAGTGGGATAAAGCAGGAGAGCAGACTGAAATCTGTAAAAGCAGTAAGTACTGAAAAGAAGCTCAACTCGGCCAACCTCAAGAACATCCATTCTACTACTAACCAGAGATATAAGAATGGCTGAAAATGGCCGAATAATGCAACAGTGTTTTCATGACAATGGGTATCTATATCGGTGTTGTCCATAGTACCCAGTTTGATTCCTCTTTTCCCACTACTGTTCTTCTTTAAGACATTTAAACAAATCAGGCTAAGTATGTAAAAACCAACATAAGCCTCCTGAAGTCAGCTAGCAATTACATGGTTTCTAAAAAAAGGCATCAAGCAGATTCTAATTCCTGGTTTCTCAGAAATGAAAGTAGAACAATGAACACAAGAACGCATAACAAACAACCTAATGTAATATACGCAAGGTTCCACCACAGCTAACCTTGATAAAGAAGCATACTTAAAGTAACATTTTCTTTTCTAAGCACAGAGTAACTGTGCAAGCAGCAGCTTTAAAGTGAACCTGACCTGAAGTCTAAGACAACAGCAGTGTTGGTACATAGCAGGGTCTGCACATACTGAGGGGGTTATTCACAAAGGTGCAAAAGGCAGCCGAGTGAGTAACCCAGCCGAAGTGAAGTGAGCCGAACAATGTTTGGCTATTCACTTTGGCTCAGTACGGCTGATTTAATTGTTTAATGACAGTTCAGCATCCGTCATTTGGGGACGCTGATCTGTCATTACAACTGAGCGGAGCCAGCCTGAGATCACGGCTGGCTCAGCCCAGCTTTAATTTCAGCTCAGTCGAGAAAAAGCAAATGCCTTCGGCTCGGCTGAGCCGCACGGCGGCCTTTGGCTCGGCTAAGTCGCTCGGCCGCCTTTGGCTGCTATACGAGCTATTGTGAATGATCCGACTGAACCGAAGGGCTCCAGCGGCCAAAGAGAGCCGAAGGATCAGCCGAAGCTACGGCTAGATTATTTAGCTCCTCTTTGAATATCCCTGTTAGCCTTCAACTCAATCCCTACATGCTTGTGGAGGCCCTAGGCTTGTAGGCCAAAGCCCTGCACAGGGCATCCATGTCTCTCTAGGATAAGTTTACACTCTACAAAGTTCCTACCACAAATGCCACAGCTCCTACTGCCCCTGGAGGTTGATTGCTGTATAATTTTACACTTTCCATTTCACTATATTGCACACCACACCATTTTTTTACTTCCACCGCTCCAAGCTTGCTCCTGTGATGGACTACAATCTTAATACAAACTAGTAGTCCATCACTGGAGCCATTTAAAATGTATTTTATTGTTTATCCGATTAACCGATTAATCGAACTTAATAATCGGCTAACTAATCGATTTTGAAAATAATCGTTAGCTGTAGCTCTACTTGAATGCATTTTTTAAGATTTGCCGGTTTAGTATCACTTTAAGGCTGGGTTCACATCTGAGAGTATTTTTTCTGCTAGTTTTTCAGCTCGTTTTTTTGACTTTTTTAGTTCAGTGAAACACGCGTTTCACTCTCTATTTAGGAAAAAAACAATTATTTCACTTTCAAACTTCCCGCCGGCTCCGGCCCTCTGTGACGCGGCGGCTCGCAAGAGCGGAACACGGAAGTCAGCAGCCGCTGGAGGACACATCAGGGATCGCAGACAAGGTGAGACCTGTACGTTGTATTCCCGAGTGTGGCTCGGGGGTACCGCTTTGTTAAACCCGATCCACACTCGGGAATACCAATGGAAACGCGCGGAAAAACACCCGAAATAAGCTCCTGTACTTCTTTGGGCGTAGGGCGTTTTGCAGCGCGTTCCTACACGCTGTTAAACGCCCAGGTGGGAACCATGCTCATAGGCAATTATTGGTTTTCACATGTTGAGCGTTTTACAGTGTGTAGGAGCGCGCTGTAAAACGCCCAGGTGTGAACCAGGCCTACGTGTACAGAGGAAGCAGGACTAAAAGGGATAATGTACAAATATTGTTACATCTCTCTGGGCAGGACAGGTTTAGTCTACAGGCAGAAAGCCAAAGGCTGGCATACAATATAAGTCAAGGCATGTGGATACCCCTACAAGTGATTGAGTTCAGGTGTTTCCAGTGAAGGTACTGATAATGCAACAGAACAGTACAGTACAAAGGCATTTTAGTGAGCACTTTCAGACAACAGTTTGGTGAAGGAAGGCCTTTTCTGTTCCATCATGACTGTGCCCTGTGCACAAACCTATTTACCTAAAGACATGGTTTGATATGTTTGGTATGAAGGAACCTGAGTGGAATGCACCAAGCCCTGACCTCAACCCTATTCAACACCTTCAGGATGAATTGGAATGCAGATTGCGAGCCAGGTCTTCTCATGCAACATGAGTACCTGACTTCACAAATGGGATTATTTGGATTAATGGGGATACATTCCCACAGGAACACTCTACAATCTTGTAGAAAGTCTTCCCTTGAAGAGTGAAAGCTGTTAGAGCTGCAAAAGGGGGCCAACACCATACTAATGCCCATGGTTTTGGAATGGGATGTCAAACAAGCTCATATAGGTGTGATAGTCAGGTATTCATGAGCTTTTGGCAATATATCTGTGAAGGTTCTCATTGATCCAGGTCAGGGTATATCTGTACAAATTAAGTCAAGGCAAGGCAATTAGACTTGCTGTATTTTTTTTTGAAGACGTTTCACTGGTCATCCATCCAGCCTTCTCAATTGAGAATGACTTGTACAAAAATTGTCTGGGAATAAATTATTCCTAGAGAATTTTTGTACAAGTCATTCTGAATTGAGAAAGCTGGTCGGATGTCCACTGAAGCGTCTTCAAGAAAAATACAGCAAGTCCAGATGCCTTGACTTCATTTGTACAGATATTTTGGCAATATAGCGTATTTGCAAATTGCAGCACCCCACAATTTAAGACTCCCTTGGAGCTAAAAGACATAGGGGGCTATTCACAAAAGGGTGAAGTGTTTGGGGAAGGCAGGATCTAGGCCGAAATACCGTGTTTCCCCGAAAATAAGGCCTACCCTGAAAGTAAGACCTAGCACTATTTTTCAAGATTCCTGTAATATAGGACCTACCCCGAAAATAAGACCTAGTTTGGTGGTAGCATGTATTTTACTGCACTGTCCACTGTCTGATGTCCCCACTGCTGCACCGCTGTCCCTGATGGAAAAGGAAGCCGGCGCTGTAGAAAGCAAACAAAAAGTGGCGGCGGAGGGAGCAGAGCCGCATTAGCCGCTACTTCGTATATAACGACGGTTACTGTGACAGGCGGAGTGATACCAGATGCACTCCGCCTGTGAAAGAACGGAATCTGCTTTACTGACCAGTAGGAAAAGAAATAGAGCAAGAGTAATATTCTCATTCTTACCATACCATTAAAGGAGAACTATGAGGTGAGTGCTTTTCACTCACCTCATAGTTCTAGCCGACCTGTATGGCTGTGATGTAGATCGCAGCCTGTTCATTCATAACTGGGGACACAGTACTATGTGTCCCCAGTTATTTACAAACACCGGAGTGATCAGACGATCACTCCGGTGTTTGCTCTGCACAAATACCGGGGGGTTCGCCCGGTATTTTTGATAATAGCGGTCATCAGCGGCTTCTGAGCCGCTGATGACAGCTATTAATTTAAAGGGGACAGTCTGCTGAACAGTTATACTATAAGCTGATATCAGCTTATAGTAGAACTGTAAATGCCAGGTCCGTATGGCATACTGACCTGGCCAGCTGGAAGCACTTTTGTAGGTCCGTATGCCATACGTCCTTGGCAGCGAAAGGGTTAAGGACAGTAAATAAAACAGTGTGCATTCTGGGGAAAAAAATAAGACATCCCCCGGAAATAAGACCTTTTTTGGGGGCAAAAAAAATATAAGACAGTGTCTTATTTGCGGGGAAACACAGCAGCTGAACTGGAAAGTGAGCTGAATTGGAGAATTTTTCCAAATCAGTTATGTTGTCCTAGATTGTTCACTTCTCCAAACTCTTCACCCTTTTGTGAATAACCCCCAAAGTGAACAGTACATTTGGTGGCTGCCATTGGATCCATTTTATTAAAACTGACACTTGACTGTATGGTAGGGGAAAAAAAAGAGTTGCTTTAAAACCTGCACCAGGAGCTGGAGATATACATTCATTACAAGGAACGTTATTTTGCTTTAGGCTTTCTACATGTTTAATATGTTCAATTATATATTCATTATATCCTGCAACCAGCCACGGTGAATTTTTCAGCTCTCCGGCATATATGAATTACACAAAGATGACGCTTACAAGGATTATTTTCCTAATAAAATCAGCCTTGCAGAAGTATGGTGAAAATAAAGGAAATGCATTCAAGAAATTAAAAGCGATTGTAAACGCAAAACTGAAAAAACAAAAACATATTTTGTACATCTCTGAAATACATGCACATTAGAGCTGCAACAATTATCCGATTAACTCGATTAAAATTGACGATGGAAAGCTTTGTCAACGTTTTCCATCTTCGATTCATCGGCTAAAATTCAAATTTCCCGCTCGCTGCTGCACGCCGCTTAAGCCCGCCGCTCACGCAACGCCCACATCGGTTAAGCCTCTCGGGCCACGCCGGTAAACCCGCTCACGCGCCGCCGCTTACGCCACGCCAACCGCACACGTTGAGGACATGCGTCTGGCCCTCTCCTTCCGGTGAGCTTCCCGACTCGCCGCTGCCCGCCGACAACCAACAACGCCGCTGCCCGCCGAGAACACCGTCATTCAAAGTAAGTCAAGATCGGCCGGGAGCTTTTTAATGTTTCCTGTGTGGGTTTTTTTTTTAAAGCGGCACACTGCAGAACATTAGCAGCTATAGAGGAAAAACAAATCCCAGCAGTAATATATTATATACAACGCAATGCAGAATACCAGCAGTTACAGAGGACTACAAATCCCAGCAATAGTACATTATAGTATAATGTACTATTGCTGCATTCCTCTATAGCTGCTGGTATTCTGCACTGTGCCGCTGTATAATGTACTATATTGTACACTTTTTTTTTTACTTTCACCACGCCAAGCTTGCTCCCGTGATGGACTACAATCTCAGTAGAAGCTAGTAGTCCATCACTTGAGCCTTTTTTTTTATCCGATTAACCGATTAATCGAACTTAATAATCGGCGAACTAATCGATTTAGGGCTGCAACAACTAATCGACATAATCGATTATAATCGATTATGTCGATTAGTTGTTGCAGCCCTAAATCGATTAGTTCGCCGATTATTAAGTTCGATTAATCGATTAATCGAACTTAATAATCGGCGAACTAATCGATTTAGGGCTGCAACAACTAATCGACATAATCGATTATAATCGATTATGTCGATTAGTTGTTGCAGCCCTAAATCGATTAGTTCGCCGATTATTAAGTTCGATTAATCGATTAATCGAACTTAATAATCGGCGAACTAATCGATTTAGGGCTGCAACAACTAATCGACATAATCGATTATAATCGATTATGTCGATTAGTTGTTGCAGCCCTAAATCGATTAGTTCGCCGATTATTAAGTTCGATTAATCGATTAATCGAACTTAATAATCGGCGAACTAATCGATTTAGGGCTGCAACAACTAATCGACATAATCGATTATAATCGATTATGTCGATTAGTTGTTGCAGCCCTAAATCGATTAGTTCGCCGATTATTAAGTTCGATTAATCGATTAATCGAACTTAATAATCGGCGAACTAATCGATTTAGGGCTGCAACAACTAATCGACATAATCGATTATAATCGATTATGTCGATTAGTTGTTGCAGCCCTAAATCGATTAGTTCGCCGATTATTAAGTTCGATTAATCGATTAATCGAACTTAATAATCGGCGAACTAATCGATTTAGGGCTGCAACAACTAATCGACATAATCGATTATAATCGATTATGTCGATTAGTTGTTGCAGCCCTAAATCGATTAGTTCGCCGATTATTAAGTTCGATTAATCGATTAATCGAACTTAATAATCGGCGAACTAATCGATTTAGGGCTGCAACAACTAATCGACATAATCGATTATAATCGATTATGTCGATTAGTTGTTGCAGCCCTAAATCGATTAGTTCGCCGATTATTAAGTTCGATTAATCGGTTAATCGGATAAAAAAAAAGGCTCAAGTGATGGACTACTAGTTTGTGGTGAGATTGTAGTCCATCACGGGAGCAAGCTTGGCGTGGTGAAAGTAAAAAAAAAAGTGTACAATATAGTACATTATACAGCGCAATGCGGAATACCACCAGCTATAGAGGACTACAAAACCCAGCAATAGTACATTATACTATAATGTACTATTGCTGGGTTTTGTAGTCCTCTATAGCTGGTGGTATTCCGCATTGCGCTGTATAATGTACTATATTGTACACTTTTTTTTTTACTTTCACCACGCCAAGCTTGCTCCCGTGATGGACTACAATCTCACCACAAACTAGTAGTCCATCACTTGAGCCTTTTTTTTTATCCGATTAACCGATTAATCGAACCTAATAATCGGCTAACTAATCGATTTCGAAAATAATCGTTAGCTGCAGCTCTAAATCGATTATGAAAATAATCGTTAGCTGCAGCCCTAATGCACATGTTCCCATGTTTTATCCCTTTAAACACACTGCAAGTATAGAAAACGATATTTCTGGCACTCCAGCTGCAGCTGCTCCTACCTTTCTCTTAGACAACATAATGTATTTTTGGCTCTGACTTCCAAAGGGCACGGTGTAAGCCCTGCCTACTTCATTTCTGATGAATTACAAAGAACACAGATCTCTTCACATCTCCATAACCCAGCTTTTCTGAATGCGTTTAACATTGAGGAACCATTAAAATGGCTTTCAGGTCTCAAGGAACCTATGCCAACATTTACCAGAGCTCTGAAGCTCACAGAAAATTAGCATGATTGTCAATAATATGGTTGTGGTCAGTTGGAAGAATTCCCCTATTACACATAGCTGAAACAGTCATTTAGGTCAGTGACAACTGAGCTATGGGTCACTGGAGGAGGTTAGTATATATCCTCCCGGGACCGCAAAGAGAACTATGGAATAAAAAGGTTACCCCATAGTTTTCTTTTAAACCTAAAAAATGCATTCAAGTACCTTAACTATTAACAAAAATGTATCTTATTTGTGTATCACTCGGCTGTAGATCCTCAAATCATTTCTGATATGTTCTGACACTGTCCTGACACTGTCCTTACTACTGGAGTGGGGCTACGTTTGTTCCCCATGGTCCCTGTGTGTTGTAAAGTAGTCACCACTCCAAGCTCGCTCCTGTGATGGACTACAATCTCATGTTTAGTCTAATTTGTAATGAGATTGTAGTCCATCAAAGGAGTGAGTTTGGAGCTGTGGCTACTTTACACCACACACAGGGACCATGGGGAACAAAAGTAGCCCCCCTCCAGAAGGATGGGTTAGTTAAGATACTTGAATGCGTTTTTAGGATTTAACTCCTGAGTTTAGTGTCACTTTAATTAAAGCCCACTTTCAACTTTAAGTAGAAATACACCCTCCTATCCCTTACAGCCAAGGAAGGTGCCACCTTGGCCTCTATTTCAATTGCCGGTTCCCATGGTGCTGCACATGTGATCAGCTATGACACTAGTCATTTGAGGGCTTGAAAGTTCATTGAGCGCTAAAAAACAGCACACTGGTAACCTTGAGTATTGGCATACCTTAAAAGTACCTGTTTTGGGAGACATTTAATTAGCGGGTTATGTTCCTCTTTAACATACATCATTTTTTTTTTTTTAACTTAGGCCCCTTTAACAATGGGCGGTCTGCCTGCCAGTTTTTTAGGATGCCCAATGCAAGTCTATGGATCTAAATGGAACGGTGCCCGTTTACATCTGGTCGCCCCCGGCTCCGACCAAGTCCGGAAAATGAAACGGCAAAAAGTATTCCGTTTGGCGGGACCTGATCGTGCCAGATCGGGCGTAATCTGATGTAAACAATCCGACTGGTGTACAGGCCGGGACAGGAAGGAGAATCAGTAGGAGACAGAGCATTGCACCCGCCATCCACAAGATCATTAAGAGATAAGGTTTCATTGCGGAATAATATTTATTTTGTACAGCGCTGCATGACGGAATAAACGTCAGTCAAAGTACCGCAGCGCTGAATACTGAAAAATGGCCTGGCCAGGAAGGGGGTCTAAACACCTGGTCTTGAAGTGGTTAATAGATATCTGTGGATCAGACCAAAAAAGGAGGAGGAAAGAGGGACAGTGGCGTTGGGTTCCAAATGTGGGGCAGTTGGGAGGTACGGTCTATACTGTAAATCTTAATATCACCGTAAATCAGGAGTGGGCAACAACCGGCCCTGCAGCTGTTGTGGAACTACGAGTCCCATGAGGCATTGTAAGACCTGACAGTTACAGGCATGGCTCCTGGAGGCAGTGGCATGTTGGGATCTGTAGTTAAAGCACAGCTGGAGGGTTGTCCACCCCTGATTTGAGGTCTACCCGATGTTTCATTTAAAACCACCAGTAATGATTGTTCTGTGGGACCCAACAAAGCAGCTTTTGTACTTTGCGTCACCACAACGTGCAGCCGGTGTGTGACTTCACACACACACACACACACACTCCTACCTCTGCTTTACCTTCAGCTATTACAAGACTTAGCGTGGCTTTTGTTCCAGCTTTTACAAGCAACTTGAGAAGAGGCGGCGTCATGGCAACAACAGTCAATGCATAACACAGGGCCCGAGACATTCTTTGGATAAAATAAAGCCTATGTGCACTGTGTACCTTTTGGTGCCACCGAGGAAGGTAAAGGTGAAAGTGGAGTCCGAGTATTTGAAATCTAGAAGGAAAAAAAATGAGAGAGAGGACGTGATGTGATATATATATATATTCCCAGTTGTCAGCAGCAACCCTCTCCCACCACTGATGAGGTAAGCAAGCTATAGGCACCTTACATTGCAGGAAACCCCTATTTCAACAAGTGCATTGGTGCCATGGCAACCGGGGGAATTTCAGCTGTCAGTGAAAGCAACACAACACAGCCCATCTATAGTCCTACAGACATACATATAATGCAAAGGCAAGAGCATGAGCTAATCTTACACAAGCAATGGATACAAGACATATTTGTAATCGTCATCTTGTAAGGGGAAAAAAAAAATAAAGGGATAGAAAATGGGAGGAGGATGGTGGCATGATCAATCATCAACCATACTTCCTCCTATTGGTAACCTAAATGCCAATAATGATAGTGATAGTAATTATAATAATAAGCATAATGGGTCTAATAATAACATGTGCATATGAAAAACAATGTTGTGCTTGGGCTGAGACCTCTTGGTGTCGACCAACTGGTAAACTGATTTTTTTCTACAACCGATGCCCCCAACATGCACCCTCGTGAACCGGCTCCGATCCCATCCGCTTCGCCCATCCCAGTCCGGGTAGCCCATCAGGAAGCAGCTCTTTCCACAGCTCGGTGCGCTCAAACTAACGGATCGGTTGCCACGTCTCGGCACGCGCCGTGGCTCCCTATCTGGTTGCCATGGGGGGGCGGGGGGGGGAGTGCTAGTACACAATTCTTAGGAAAGGCATTTATGTGACCAAATAAGCCCTGTAATTGTCAGCCCATGCCCCGATGGCAAGCCAGGAGAAAAAAAAAAGGGAGGGAGGGAGGCACAGGGGAGTCAGAGGAGGGGAGCTGCGATGGCTTGTCGCCCCCAATAACTCACCTGAAAACAGGCAGTCCTTCTCCGCCTTGCACTTTTGGATGACAATGTCGATATCCTTCTGAATCCTCTCTTGCCTTGAACACATCCCCATGAAATACACTCCCTGGGAAAGCAGCTTTATTGTCCCCCAGTGCTGTGCTCGGTGGAATAACACCAACACAAAACAGCCTGTATGGCAGCTCTCTCGGCTCTCCAAGGCGTTTGCTGGAGCTGGTGGAAGAGGACTGGGCTGCTAATGATGCTGCTGCTTCTTCTGCTGCTGCTGCTGCTTCTTCTTCTTCTGCTGCTGCTGCTTCTTCTTCTGCTGCTGAAGAGTGAATAATAACAATCATCAGCAGCTCGCAGCAAGAGGGCGAGAGAGAGAGAGAGAGAGAGAGAGAGAGAAGAGCAGACAGAAGAAGTAGAGAGGCAGCACAGAGGAAGGAGGGGGAGAGCTGCAGCTAGTGGATGTACATCCAGAGCTGGTTGGTAACCCTTATCGTGGAAGAAGTAATAGGAAATGCTATGTGTCGGATATGTAGGTGAGCACCTCATTAATTCTTAGGGAGGCATTGCATTCTAATGCCTCCCCACAGGAAGTATTGCATCCTGATGCCTCCCCACAGGAAGTATTGCATCCTAATGCCTCCCCACAGGAAGCATTGCATCCTAATGCCACCCCACAGGAAGCATTGCATCCTAATGCCATCCCACAGGAAGCATTGCATCCTAATGCCACCCCACAGGAAGCATTGCATCCTAATGCCATCCCACAGGAAGCATTGCATCCTAATGCCATCCCACAGGAGGCATTGCATCCTAATGCCACCTTGCAGTAAGCATTGCAACATAATGCCACCCCGCAGGAAGCATTGCATCCTAATGCCACCCCACAGGAAGCATTGCAACCTAATGCCACCCCGCAGGAAGCATTGCATCCTAATGTCATCCCACAGGAAGCATTGCAACCTAATGCCATCCCGCAGGAAACATTGCATCCTAATGCCATCCCACAGGAAGCATTGCATCCTAATGCCACCTTGCAGTAAGCATTGCAACATAATGCCACCCCGCAGGAAGCATTGCATCCTAATGCCACCCCACAGGAAGCATTGCAGCCTAATGCCTCCCCGCAGGAAGCATTGCATCCTAATGCCACCCCACAGGAAGCATTGCAGCCTAATGCCACCCCACAGGAAGCATTGCAGCCTAATGCCATCCCGTAATGCCAGCTCTGCGTACAGCCGCAGACACCTGTGCTCTTAGGAACGGTATACACATACACACACTTATCCTGGGGAAACACAGTCACACCCACAGGCAAGATGTGTGTGTGTGGGAATATGGAGCTGCCTGACTCATCCACAGCAGGGTCATACACAGATCAGCCGTGGGCTTCTTCACAAATACCGAAGGAGCCATGCTGAACCTGTATCAATGTACGCAGCTTCAGTTGCTCCATCTCTTTCCTGGATTTCTTAGTTGCCATGGCAGTGATGAAAGCCAGGGAGGCAAAGATCATAGACTTCTATTTTTGCATGACCCCATGTAACCCTATCGCTATAGGTCTCGTGGGCTGGAATCGACCATAGGGTTAAAAGGGTGCTGCAGCGACTCCCGACTGGTCACGGTGCATAACAGGGATAAAGTATGTCGCCAGAACACCAACAAGCTCGGCTCAAAGTGCAAAGCTGTTTTTTATTGCATGATCATGTAAAGAAGAGACGTACTGGGAGAAACGCAGGGACCCTATATCAGGCGTGTGATGAGGGGTTCCTCCATGGTCCTGAAATGTTGCTTCTCTATGGGATCATTTAATAAGACGAGTTTGCACTTTGAAACAGACTTGGTGTGCTGGCGACATACACTATATTGCCAAAAGTATTGGGACACCTGCCTTTACACGCACATTAACTTTAATGGCATCCCAGTCTTAGTGGGTAGGGTTAAATATTGAGTTGGCCCACCCTCTGCAGCTATAACAACTTCAACTCTTCTGGGAAGGCTTCCACAAGGTTTAGGAGTGTGTCTATGGGAATGTTTGACCATTCTTCCAGAAGCACATTTGTGAGGTCAGGTACTGATGTTGGAGGAGAAGGCCGGGCTCGCAATTCTCCTTTCTAATGCATCCCAAAGGTGTTCTATCAGGTTGAGGTCAGGACTCTGTGCAGGTCAGTCAGGTTCCTCCACCCCAAACTCCCCCATCCATGTCTTTATGGACCTTGCTTTGTACACAGGTGCAGAGTCATGTTGGAACAGGAAGGGGCCATCCCCAAACTATTACCACAAAGTTGAGAGCATGAAAGTGTCCAACATGTCTTGGCACTGGCGGAACTACCAGGGTCGCAGCGGTCGCAATTGCGACCGGGCTGTGTTGATTTGGGGGGGGGGCCCTCAATGGTTTCTTGCACCGGGGCCCTGGGGTTTCTAGTTACGCCTCTGTGTCTTGACATGCTGATACCCTAAGAGTTCCCTTCACTGGAACTAAGGGTCCAAGCCCAACCCCTGAAAAACAACCCCACACCATAATCTCCCTCCACCAAACTTTACACTTGGCACAATGCAGTCAGGCAAGTACCGTTCTCCTGGCAACCGCCAAACCCAGACACGTCCATCAGATTGCCAGACAGAGAATTGTGATTCGTCACTCCAGAGAAGACGTCTCCACTTCTCTAGAGTCCAGTGGCGGCATGCTTTTCACCACTGCATCCGACGCTTTGCATTGCACTTGGTGATGTAAGGCTTGGATGCAGCTGCTCGGCCATGGAAACCCATTCCATTAAGCTCTCTATGCACTGTTGTTCTGCCAATCTGAAGCCACATCAAGTTTGGAGGTCTGTAGCTATTGACTCTGCAGACAGTTGGCGACTTCTGCGCACTGTGCGCTTCAGCATGCGCTGACCCCGCCTACCACTTTGTGGCTGAGTTGCTGTTGTTCCCAGTTGCTTCCACTTTGTTATAATCCCACTAACAGGTGACCGCGGAATATTTAGTAGCAAGGAAATTTCACTGAACACCTGAATCCAATGATTTGGAGGGTGTCCCAATACTTTTGGCAATATAGTGTATCTTATCCATTGCTATAAGTGTCGCATAGCAGTAGATAGGACAGGGATGGGCAACCGCGGCACTCCAGCTGTTGTGGAACTACAGTTCCCATGAGGCATTGCAGGATTCCCCAAAGGTAGAGGCATGATGGGATTTGCAGTTGGAGCACAGCTGGAGTGCTGAGGTTGACTACCCTGGAGATAGAATAGTGACCATAGAGTAGGGGGCTGTGTCCCTAGGGTGCCCACACCCAGAAGATCTTTGCATTTGGATCAATGATTGGGTGCGTACAGGCAATCTTCCTAGCAGTAATTATAAGCCCTTTGTAGATGAGCTCACTATCATACAAAATTGCCCGCAGATTCACCTCTTAGGGTTGCTTAAGCTGCCCATACACCTTACAATTATCGTTCGATTTCTATCGTCCTGTCATCGAACCCCCTTTCGATTTCCGCTCGAATACCCCATCATGTACAGACCAATGTAAATTTCAATTATCGTTCGTTAGCAATACTAACTGGCCGAATTTCGTCAATCGACAGAACGGATTTTCGTTTGCGCATGTGCAGCGTTCATGTTGCAATTTATTCCGTATGAAAACGCCACCAATCCATCAAATTTTGTACGATTTGACCAAAGTTTTCCAAGCTGACCGATTGAGGAAATTCAGCCAGTTGTACAATAATTCTGATTGTTCACTTCCCATCAACTGGCCGATTATCTATGAAAACCCGATTGCGTTCGTTTTCCGGGCACCTTTAGGGACAATAAGCATTACATATTTATATGATTGCTAAAATACATATCAATTGCAAACGAAAGAGATCAAAGGGCAATGTTTGATCTATACAAAATTCAAGACAGGTTTTGATCGTTTTGCCACAAAACGCGTTCTATAAACGGAATAAGCGATCTCCTAATAGAGCGATCTGAAGTTTAAAAAGGGTTAAAAATCAAATCATTGATTGATTTTGATCAATTTTTAATCTGGATTCTCAGATCAATCCACATCAATCTAAACTGGTAAAATCGATTCAAGACTGATTGGAAATGGACATCTCCATCACACGATCATTTGCCATTTCGGATGAAATCGCACATCGAGCATATCATTTTCTCGATACCAGTCAGTCATAAACCAAATGTCTCTCCAGACTCTTATAAACACTTGGTATATGAATGTTAACCCTTTAAAAGTTGGTGACACCTGAGGCATTACATAAGGTTCTTGGTCATGTGAGCACTGTGATTGGTTGTCACAGTGATCACTAGATCAGGAGCCCGCCCCACCAACTTCCAAGAGTGACCGAGAGCTGTGGGTGACATCGCTACATGTAAACGCCTGCACACCGCATGTAATGGTATGTGATATGATTACATGTGGTTAGGAATCATTCTCCCTGGACGCATTGATCCTGCATTCAGGGATAATGATTTACCACATGTAATCATATCACATACCATTACAAGTGGTGTGCAGGCGTTTACATGCAGCGACTGTCACCTGATCATTACCTTGAATGGGCGACAGCTGCCACATGTAAACGCTACATTAGGAATTCCTGCTGCAGGAAAACTCAAGTTCCTGATGCAGGAATCCCTAATCGCACCTAAACATACAGGTGTGAATGGGGCCTTATTGTGTGTAAATTAGTGTTTGTAATTCTGGTTGAGGGGGGTTGTGCATATTTCCGTTTGTGTGTATTTTTATGTGTGCGTATCTCTGTGTGTGTGAAGTATGACATTTGGCAAGCGGCCCCCATGGGAGAAAAAAATGTGTCCAGTGGCCCCCGAGTGAATTGAGTTTGAGACTCCTGCCCCAGACAAAAACAAGCATTTAAGCAGAACTCTGGGGGAAATTATTATTAACCCTAGCAGTGGGGCTTCCCTCACACTGCAAGGGATAAGCACTCGTTTTGGTCTATAGAGGAAAATAACAAAGTTATATTCACCCAATCTCAGTGTCCTCTTCTTTGAGAACACTGCTACCATTTTTTTGTGCATATTCACCCAATCCTCTGAGCCAGCTGGCTGTAATAGAGCTCCTCCTAGCCTGTCTTCTCCTACGCCACAGCAATGGTATGTCCCTTGGTGTCCTCAAGTCCTGTACACTGTGTTTTGCATATGATTATTCACAGGATCTTAGACTGCTGCAGCGGAGGGGAGGAAAGGCTTCAGGGACCGACCTAAGAGCAAGCTGGCTCCGAGGATCAGGTGAGTATAACTTTGTTATTTTCCTCCTTGACCGAAACGACAACTTAACTCTTGCAGTGTGGGGGTAGCCCCACTGCAAGTAGTAATAAGAAATTTACCCAGAATTCTTCTTTATCTCTTACATTACAGGGGCAGCTCCCCTGCATGGGTAGGTTTGGTTTTTTTTTGTTACAAATGGAGATAGACTTTAATGCAAACCTATTGCTTTACCCATCCAAGGCAAAGCAACAGCTTTGCTTTAATCCTCTCTCCCCAGCAACACATACGTACCATTCCCTGGCCTCCTCATGTCAGCATACCCATGGGTCAGCACCGCCTCTGACCCCGCCCAGGACAACCTTTTTCTAGCTAATAAAACAGCATGAACCAGCCCCCACTACCCCCCCCCCCACCCCCCCCCTACCGTTTTTCTC
>NW_017307020.1:403042-403696 GCF_000935625.1 Nanorana parkeri | reverse complement strand
TCCTGTCTTGCTCAGGACTTGCAGTGGGCGTGGTTCTGGAAGATTCTTTACAGACTTATCTACCCCTGAAATGTATCCACAGGTTGGCTGGTTGTGGAAGACGCTGCAGTTAGGAGTAAATCTCCCTGATGCGGCGTGCCCTATTGTGCCATGGCCATCTAGTTGTTACCAGCTGGAATGGCGGGGGTGGCTGCTGTTGTATCCTTATCTCTCTCTCCTGTTCCTGTCTCATGCAGTCTGCAGTCTGGTCCATTGTGCAGCGTAAGGTCACGGCTTTCGTTAGCTTCCTCCCGCTATAGGGTCACGTGTGCGCCTCCCCTCCTCGCATAGGCTGGCTTGGCTGTGCCTCTTGTGCTATGATTGGTGTATTTGGCCAAGCCTCATCTTTCCTGTGCTCTCTTAGTCTCAGGATTCAGGAATGCTGAGGCTCTTTGTAGCCCAGTCAGTTTGAGAGGAGGAGGTGCTGCTGGTTTTTCTCAGTTCTATTCCTGTTTGTTAGGTAAGTGTCTCTCTGCTGTGTTTTTCTGCTAAAGCTTCAGGCTTAGACTGCTCATACAGTATCTGTCTTTAGGCTCCGGTGGTCTTTCCTACTGTTTTTTTCTGTGGGACGCAGCAAACGGCCATGAGTCCGCCATCCCCAGAGGCACAGAAGTC
>NW_017307020.1:391573-402884 GCF_000935625.1 Nanorana parkeri | reverse complement strand
CTTGCCTCGGGCGCAAAAGGAGCTAGCTACAGCTATGCTCCCGCAGTGTTCGCTGCCGGCTGAATGTGTGCAACATTGGCAACATTCAGCCACACGAGTACCGCAGGGGGACAGGACTGCGGCGCTTCTAGAACGCATTGGAATGCAAGCCGGCTCACTCCCTGCGTTCAGGGGCGGGGGGGGGGGGGGGGGGGGGTGGTGGAGAAAGTCCTATAGGACATTGCTTGACTATGAAGAGTCAGCCCTTTCTGAGCCTGCTTATAACATTCCTGGTTTGTTTCCAAAGGAAGACGCCCTAAGCCTCCAGAAAATCCTCCAAGTCACGCCATGGCCATTCAGATAGTTCAGACCATCGGAGGTAAGTAAGAAGTTCTCAGCATAAAAGAGGGTCACGCTCCCCGCAGATGGAGATGGAAGTTCAAGTTAGTCCATATGGTCATCGTCGCAGGTCTCCTCGCCCACCGGCTGGACAGTGTTGGGCCTGTGGTGCTCGAGCAAAACCTGGGATGCTTGTATGCGAGTCTTGCTTCAAGGACATTGTGGGTGGAAAGGAGTCTGAAGCAAGAGAGGTTCAAACTTGTATTCAGGAGGTGGTGGCTAGGAGTAGACAGCAGTTTTTGGAAGATAAAAAAATCTTCAGAGGCCTCTACTTCAGGGTTACATTGGAAGTCCCATCAACCTTTACCCACTCCTTCGGATTTTCAGTTATCGGATTCAGAAGAAGCTTCTGAAGAGTCCCAAATGTTCAATTTTGCGCTAGTAGCGCCATTTGTAAAAGCAGTAAAGGAAGCTATTAATTAGGAGGAGGAGGCACAACCTTCGGAGGCGAAGGATCGCAAATATTACATTGAGGAACAAATTGCCTACTTTTCCATTGATGTTTGAGTTTAAGGAAATGATCAAGGAAGAGTGGGCGAAGCCTGATAAGTGGGTTAGCTTGCAGAATAGAATATCTAAACTGTGTCCCTTGAAGACTTCAGACTCTGAGTTGTGTGACTTCCCCCTAAGGTGGATGCTGCTTTACAACGTTTGGCAAGGTATGTGGCTCTTCCGCTGAATGATTTGGTGACATTTAGGGACTTGATGGACCACACGGTGGACACAGATCTGAAGAGGATCTACACCACGGCAGATGCAGCCTGCAAGCCTTCCTGTGGAGCTCACGACTGTAGCCAGGGCGCTTAGATCTTGGATTGGAAATGCAGAATAGGCTTTAAAATCAGAATTAAAGTTATCTGTGGAGTTTGTTGCGGAGGCCGCAGTGGCGCGGATGATGTCCTTATCAGTCAAGGCTAGATGGGCTTTGTGGTTGATAACATTGGTCAGCAGATGCTGCATCAAAGCAAGGTCTTTGTTCCATCCCTTTCTTAGGAAGATCTTTATTTGGCAAGACTCTGGAAGATGCTCTTCAGCGAGTCACAGGTGAGAAGTTGGGTCTCTTTCCGCAAGATAGAAGAAGGGCCAAGCCCTTTAGACCAGGCAGAGGAGTGAATCGTGGCAGCTTTCGTGTGGCCGCCCCTGTAGGAGCACGCTTAGCGTTGCTTGGGGAAGTCTGGGCAGGGAAAGAAAGTTGTCTGCAGCGGACATAGTTTGAAATTCAACCGTTCGCCCTCCCCAGAAGGATGTTTGTGGAGACTGCTTTGCCCACTCAACGAGAGAGGCGCCATGCATTAAAAGAATTACTGGGCTCAAGAGCAATCTGTCTGGTGCTGGCTTCGGAGAGAGGGATGGCCATTCACTCTCCCATATTCCTAGTTCGCAAATCATCTGGGAATTTTCCTCCAGTTCTGAACCAGAGGTACCTCAATACTTTTTTGAAGGTGCCACATTTTCAGATGGAGTCTCTACAAATGGTGATGTCAGCAGTCCAGGAACACGACTGGCTACTTTCTATAGATCCAGCTGATACATATCTGCATATACCGGTAGCTGAAGATCACCAAACGTACTTAAGGTTCATGGTACAGGGACTACATCTTCAATCCCAATGTCTCCTGTTTGGCCTAGCCACGGCCCCTTGGACCTTCAGGAGGTTCATCCTCACCATGCTAGCGAGCAGTAGATATAGGCAAAAAAAATTTTTTTGGAAAAAAAACGCTTTAACAGCGGTTTAAACTTACCCTGTTTTAGTCGCGCGTTCCCGCCTGAGAATCCGAAATTGCTCGGGCGGCCGCAAAGCATCTTGGGGCGGGGGCATGCGCAGTTCGGATTTTCGGCCGGGAGACGAGCAGAGACGCAAGGTAAGTCTATGGACGCGTGCACCTGCATGCAGGCACCACTGGATCGGAAGTGCATGCAAGCAGAGAGGAGTCAATGCTGGATTGGAGAGCCGCCACACCGCTGGAGAGACAGATGAAAACATCAGGAAAGAAGAGGTAAATCGGATTAAGAAACCTCATTTAAGGTAAGTGCTAACATTAACATTGGGGGAGGGAAACATTTTTCTTACTTTAATGTCACTTTAAGTTCACGTTAAGGTCCTTCGGTACCTGATTTTCAACACTCAGGAAACAAGATTCTGTTGCCTCAGGACAAGATCATTCACATTCCAAGATTGGCTCATCAGATCATGCAGAAGAAGTTTGTGGAGGCCAGATGTTGCATGAGTTTTCTGGGAATGCTGAATTCTACCATCCTGGTTGTTCCATGGGCTCAATGGCATTTGTGCAGCCTCCAGTTTTGTTTTCTTCAGGAGTGGACAAGACGCTCCCTGCGTCAGCCTATTTTTCTTTCAAAGGTGGTAAGGGGTTCTTTTCGGTGGTGGACATCAGTGGTGGACTTCCAGGGAGAACCTCTTACCGAGCAGGTCCCTCAACCCTGGATCACTGTTACTTCAGATGCCAGTCTCCAGGGTTGGGAGCACACTGTCAGGGGATGCAGGCGCAAGGGCGTTGGAATTGGATCCCCTCGAGAGCATACAATCACTTAGAGCTGTTGGCAGCCTTCGAGGCTTTGAAGTCTTTTCCGGTCTCTCATCTCGGTCCAATGGGTGAAAATGCTTCTGGATAACAGAACAGGGGTAGCATATTTGGCCTGTCAGATGGGGAAAGAAGTATTTTCCTTCTTCATATTGCAAAGATGATTTTTCAGTGGGCAGAGGTCAACCTTCTGGACTTGACAGCAGCATATCTCCCAGGCACCCAGAATTCTTTGCCACACTCACTGAGGTGTTATTTTGTCAGTCATGGGGAATGGAAGCTGAGCAGAAAATATTTCTGATTTTTGCAGTTTGGGGCACTCCTAAAGTTGACCTGATTGCGACCCCATGAAATGCTCAGTGTCAACGTTTCTTCGACTAGTTCCACTGTCCTCAAGCGATAGGGCAGGGTGGCCTTCAATTTCTATTGGACTCCACTCTCGCCTATGTGTTTCCCCCGTGGTCCTCATTCCTTGGGTGTTGCAGAAGATTCAGCAGGAGAGAGTTCATGCCATTGCCATTCTGCCATGTTGGCCAAGGAGGCCATGGTTTCCGCCCCTGCAACTCCTTTCAAGCGAACCGCCAATCTCTTCCTGTAAACGAAGATCTTCTATCTTAGGGCAAGGTCCTCCATCCGAATTTGAAGAGGCTAAATTTGATGGCCTGAGGATTGAACAGCAACAGTTAGAGGCTCTAGGTTTGTCCTCTGCGATCATTGGGACTTTGGTGAAGTCTCACAAGCCTTCCACTAAATTGGCATATTTCAGAGTCTGGAAGAAGCTTTTTGAGCTTGGGCGGAAGAGAGGATATGATCCCCTAAAACCAGGCACAGCAAATGTTTTGCTGTTTCTATAGGAAATTCTTTATATGGGTCTCAGTTGTTGTACCCTTAAAATGCATGTTAAAACGTTATCAGCAGTTCATGAAAGGAGTCATGAAGATTCGGCCTCCTCTTAAAAATAGGGTACCGAAGTGGGATTTGTCTCTGGTCCTGGAAAGACTCATAGATCCACCTTTCTTTCCATCCATTGGATTATTGCTCTATATGGTATCTCAGTCTGAAGATGGTGTTCCTCACTGCGATTGTCTCAGCAAGAAGGGTTTCTGAGATTGCTCCTTTTTACTCTAATGAACCTTTTGCACGTTTTACGAGAATAAAGTGGTGCTTCGTCCTAATACTTATTTCTACCAAAAATAACTTTGGAGTTCCACCTGAACTGGGAGACTGTTCTACCAGCCATATCCTCCCAGAATCTGGTAGCAGGCTCTCCTCGAATGGAGAGATTGGATCTAGTTGGGCTCTTGTCCGTGTATCTGAAGAGAACAGATGAGTTCAGGAAGGATGATGCACTGTTTATTTTTCCTTCAGGTCCAAGAAAAGGTAAAGCGGCAAGACCAAAGGTGATCTCCTCTTGGATAGTCAAGGCAATTCAAGCAACCTACTTGGCGGCTGGGCTTTCTTCCCCTGTAGGGCTTAACGCGCATTCAACAAGAGGGATGGCATCTTCTTGGGCGGCGTACTCGCAGATGTCCTCAAAAGAGGTGTGCAAAGCGGCAAGTTGGAAGTTGGTGAACACCTTTATTCGACATTACCGTTTCACATTTCTTCATTTTCAGCTGGCGCATTTGGGGCGGCAGTCTTCGCAGCTGGTCTTTACAATCAATAAACGGTTTCTTTTTTTCTGGCATATTATTCTAGTGTTCTTGAGTTTATTTCGATTCCCACCCTACTCTGGACTAGTTATGTCCCATGGGTATGCTGGCACAAGGAGGCGAGGAATACAGAAATTTTCGCTTTGCTCCCTGGTTCTGGGCTGTCAGCCTATGGTGTCTCACAAGGCTGCAGCCAATCTTCTCTCCTCCTCCCCTATTTAGTACTTCCTCTCATGTTGCTCTTGATGTGAGCAACAAGTCTTATGCCTGGTTCCGGACCCCTTGTGGCTCTAACTATCCCTGGGATCTTATTCCCTGCGCTTGCTATTGGATCCTTGTGCCTTTGGCTTCCCTCTACCAGCTGGTATCCCTGTTTGGCGTTATCCCCTGCTTGCTCTTTGCGCCCCTACTATAGTATTTCAGTGGTTACCTTTACTATATTGTTGCAGACCTTAATCGCTTTCACTGGTGTGCGGTGAGTCTCTCTACACTGCCTTCATTGCCTCATTTCTTCTGTGTTTTCCCTCTCCAGCCTTTGTCTGTTTGCTTCCTCCTATTTACTGCTTTGTTTTTTGTACTTCTACTCCGTCACTTACCTTCCAGTGTATCTTCCTATGCTTTGCTGTCACCCCTTTTTTTTTTCCGTGCTCCTCTCTTACCTGGTGGCTCTGGTGGATTCATCCTTGTCTGCACACTCCCTGTGTGCATATTTATATCCCTTTTTATGCTTCTTGATGTACTTTTCCCTCTGTTATCCTGCTTCTTTGTATGCACATCTCTTACTTTTGTATGTTACACCTTCCTGCTCCTAGGTGTGCCTCTAAGCTACTTACCCTTCCCTGGTGTCCTTGCTTATCTATTCTCTTCAGTGTATATACTGCTGTGCGTTTTGCACTTTTGCTTGACTCTCTCTCGCATACCTGGCCCTTCTTACATTCTGCGCCTCTAGTGCATCCAGACCATTAGTTCCTCTCTCCCTGTGACCAACATCCCCGATATCCCTCCTGTCTGTGACTCCTACCAACTCCGTAAACACCGGAGCTCACGTACCCTAGTGTCCCCAGACCGTGACAGTCAGAGGCGCAGCCAACCCATGGGTATGCTGACATGAGGATAGGCCAGGAAAGGAAAATTATGGTAAGTATAAGATAACAATTTTTCCTATACTTCACTACCCCTCTGCACAGTTTAAATGCTGCCAGCAAAGATAATAGCCAATACGTCTCAGTGCAAACGAGCATGTGACTTGTTCTATGTGACAATCACCAAGTAGGAGCATTGTCACATAAGAGGAGTCATGTGAAATGTAAGATTTGAGCAACTGATTTGCTTGTTCACTAGAGATTAAACTCTGCTCATATAAACTTTATTTATAATAAACTAATTGCATAGGAAGCAGTTGTCTTACTAACAATTGTAGCCCCAGCTTTAGTCACCATGGGAATAGTGAAAGCACAAGAATAAATATCACATTGTAATTTTTGCATGACCGATTGTGACCTCATAGCCACAGTTGTATTGTGTATCACTGGTTTTCTGCCTTATTGTATCTACTAGACCAAGCTGATTCTAATGAATTACAAAGGATAACTACGATCAGTTAATGCTATGTACACTCCTATACACCTAGGCACATGAAGCTAACTCTGTATTAAAACAGGGGCTTTTGGTTCATTTTATTATGGTGCAAGTACTGGCCGCCTTATTTAGCCAATACTTGTTCTATGCTTAAAGGAAAACTGCAAGCAAATAAAAAACTTATCCTTGCAGTGGGGCTACCCCTGCACTGCAAGGGTTAAGTGCTCGTTTTGGACTAGAGGCTGGAATAAAGCAGTTTCACCTACTTGATCCTGGCAACCAGTTACGTCAGTGAGCTGGGTGGGACACCGGCCAGTGCGTCACAGGCTGTTAAGAACTTTTAGCAACCAAGGGCGCTCTGGCTAGAAAGTGTGCCCACCGAACCCCAACCCCCCCCTTCACATCACCCAATGAGAGGGTGCCTCATTAGAGGGACAATAGTTGATCAGCAGCAGACCATCCCTTTGTCACTCTTCTCTTGTATCCTGTTGGCACGCTTCTGAATAGCACATGAACACTGTAGTACATCTGAATCTCAGTGCTGCTCCTTTTTCTAGCCCAAGCCCTAATAGAGATGTGACACCACTTTCAACCAAACGTTATAGGCCTAAATATAAAATCAAGCTACATTTATTAATTTGGAATTTGGCAGGGATAGAGTAAAATAAAGGTTCATCCTCCACCTGCTTTCCCTCCCCAGCCCTGCCCTGGGGGCCGGCTCTGGGACACCCTCCAAAAGGGGCTTATAAAATATTCTGTCTATGCAACTAGAGTTGGCTCTGGTTTTGAAAAACATAATCGAGGAACTGAGAAGTCTTAACATTGCAGAAGAGTTCCCCTTTAATCTTTGGACATTATCTGCTGGAAGCCTGCTTGAAGAAGAGCCTTGCAGACTTCCCCTTTGCTTATTGAACTCTGTCAGAACTCATAATTCCAGGACTGTTGAGTATTCTTGTTTTGTTCCCTTTTATTTTACTGTTGTATATCTATGTTGTCTCTTTGTATTAAATCTTTTTCTGTATACTTTCTGCACCGTTTCTTTTTATTAAAGGACGATCTTAAAAATCGTTAAGCTTATCTCTACGCTCCTAAATACGAACTTAAAGTCTCCTTGCCTGTGAAGAGCGCTACTGTATAGTGAATCCTGTCATATTCCTGTCTGAGAGGACAGTGGTATAACAGGCATTGTTTAAGTGTTTTAAATTGGCGCAGCATTTGCTGGGCATGGTTTTGTGTTGCCAGTACAAAAAACAAATGGTGGCAGCGAACGTTTGTGGGTAAAGGGGTTAACTGCCGAATTAACCAACCCTGGTGACGATCACTCTGTCTGCTGGCCTGAGATTGTATCCTGTGAGCTGAGAAATCCCTGTGCAGGGTGAGGCTGAGAGTGGTATCGCCACGTCCTTGTGACGCTCACGCTCGGTTCAGACTTGTGTATAGTCACGGGTGATTGACGTACAGCGGGTCTGGGCTGGGCGTACGTCACAATGACTGCCACTCACGGTTCCCTGCGGGGATTCTCCCCTCTCCGATCCTCCTGCGCTGACTGGCTGAACAGACGGGAGAGGGGGTGGATAAAGGCGGGTTCTGCCTCTAGATAGGCAGAGCCAGCTGTCACTCACGCAGCTAGGTGGATCACGCAGCTAGGTGGATCTCGACAGTGATGTCGAGATCCGTCCTGGCTGCGGCGGTCTCAGTATACCGCGAGCTGCAGCTCGCGATATACTGAGCTTTGGGTCACGGGAGGACGCTAATATATGTCCTCCTGTGACCCTTAGGAGAACTATGGGGAAAAAAACTTACCCCCATAGTTCTCCTTTTTTAAGAAGCAAGGGAAACAACAACCCAAAATCTCTTCCAACCCTAAGCCACAAAAAAATAAAACAAAACCAAACAAATTGGAAAGTAAAAAAAAAGGAAAAGGAAAAATATATTTATTACTTATATTAATGTCCTTTTTTCTATCTGTTGGGGGATCAGTTTTAATTCGCCAAGAAGGCCAACAAGTAGAATGTAGTGTAGTTTATTCCATGTTTCAGGCAAGCTCAGGATCTTGTGTCGGTTGGCTTGTCTGGCAAAGAGACACATCTATGCTTTCTGACACTGGGGCAGGCTGGGACTGGTCTGGGATAACAGCTTGGTAAGGATTTTGCAGGCATAGATTTTACTAACGATCATGAAGACACACAGGGGAACGCATAACATAATATAAAACATATATAACAAATAATAAAGCTAGTTGCTTGGGGCAGTATAGTCACTCAACTGGAGGTCCTGAGATACGTAGGATGTCACCAGATGATTCAGCTAGCCAGCATCTAATACTGGAATATTAATTTTGGTTGGCCTGACCCTTTAAATATTTAAACCTGATTTGTAGCCACTCAAATTAAAGTCGTATTAAACACATACGGGCGTTCGCTCACCTTTCGATCCTGAACGGATGGGGAGGGACGGGTACAGCTAACTCTGTCTCTAGATAGGCAGAGCCAGCTGTCAGTCACGCAGCTGGGCGGATCCCGGCACAATTGTCGGGATCTGCTTCAGCGTCTCAGTATACCGTGAGCGGCAGTTCGTGGTATACTGAGCCTAGGGTGACGGGAGGACTCTAGTTTGTGTCCTCCCGTTACCCTAAGGAGAACTACCCGGCAGGTGCCAGCTGCATTATACGGCATTTAGTTTGGCTTTAAATACATGCAGCACAGTGATGTCACTTTACATCTAATGTAAACACAATGGGAAAGCATTGTGTTCCCATTACTCTGCTACAAGTGTTCCTATGGGAAGATCAGGAGCTGATCGCTCCTGAATTTAGTGCTGTACCCCAGGACTATGGGATCTGCATTACTCATGATGACGTCAGCAGGCCTCAAACTAATGGAGGACAGGGGCAGGGAGGCTGCAGGCACTGATCTCGAAACCTGCAGATGTGGGGATCAGGTACGTAAAACTCCTTTACACAGCTCCCCTAGACAAAAACCAGGCTGTTAACCCTTACAGTAAGTCTACCCCTCTAGTTTTCTTTTTTTTTTTTACCAGGCGATAGGCTTCAAAGGAGAAGTACTGGGAGAGAAAAATATACCCTTCCCAATTCTAAGAGCCGGAGAGGCACTTTGCAGCTGTCATGTAGCAGTTCCATATCCAGAGAGCTGAGCGATCATGAAACTGCTGAGATCAGTGACTGTCACTCACCGCTCCCCGCAGGAAATCCCCCCTCTCCTCTCCGTTTCTCCAGCACTCATTGGAGGGACAGACAGGGGAGAAGGCAGAGCTAGCTGTCAATCAGGCAGTGGGGTGAATCCCGCCAATATTGTTGGTATCCATCCAGGTTGCGGAACAGCTCTGCGCTTTCAGCATATAGCGGGCAATAGCAAATGTACCCAAAAGAGAAGTAAAGCCAATAAAAGTTTGACTTTAAGTTAAGATTATGCGCCTTGTATATGTGTATTTTCCATATACTGAAAGATGATTCTATTAACAAAAAAACCTTCCAACATATTAAACTCTGAACTGCTTGAAAATATATTTGCTAAGAGTTCAAACATATAATGCAGCAGCTCAATTTTAATAAGTTTGAATGTTCTTCAAAACATATGGAAAGCACATACAAGCTATTTTGGGAAGCCTGGTCCTAAGTCCTCATAGCTCACACATCACATGGCCCGCAGAGCAGATCAAGCTGTTAAGGTCCCCTGCATGCGATGCTGTTCCAATGCAGTATGTTGGTGCAAACACATTAGCGTGTGGTATTTTGGGCATTTATGTGTGTTGTGTAAAGGTATCACATTCATGGGGCCGATAATGTATGGCCACAGAAGAAAAAGTGGACCCTCACCTTTGTTTTATTGCAGTTAACCAACACAACACAAGGTATGTGCAATGTGCTGCATTGTAGGCTCATTTGCACCAATTGCACTTAGGGTGATAGTGTCAGTGCAAATGAATGTCACCAAAACAGTGATGTGTGGTATCATGCGTTGCAGTAATATGCGCTACAGCAAACATTTCAGCAATGCAAAGGTCTGAAGGGGTACTTAAGGCTATTTATGCTTCAAAAACTTAATCCTAGTGACTCCGCTCCCAATGCTAACTAAATCCCTTTGTGCTTACCATAGATCAGCGGACAGTGTGATCCCAGAGCTTACACTATGTCGGGTGGTAATCTTCTCCCTCAAAGAAGCCTCGCTGCAGGTTTACAAATAGACAGCTTTGTATTCAGGGCTGAACCTAGGCACTCTGCTCCTCTGACATTGAACCTCACTGCTTTCCAGCACCTCTGTCACCCAGCACCCATGCCAATGAACCCCTGTCACCCAGCACCCCTGCCAATGAACCCTCGTCACCAAGCATTCCTGCCAATAAACCCCCCTGTCACCCAGCACCATTGCCACTGCACCACTCTTTCACCCAGTACACACTGTCGCCTACTGCACCTCCCTGCAATCCTGACAATGCACCTCCCTGCCTCCCAGCACCCCTGACACTGCATCCCCTGCCTCCCAGCACCCCTGACACTGCATCCCCTGCCTCCCAGCATCCCTAACACTGCATCCCCTGCCTCCCAGCACCCCTGACACTGCACCCCCTGCCTCCCAGCATCCTTGACACTGCACCTCCCTGTCATCCAGCACCCTTGACACTGCACCTCTTTACCTCCCAGCACCCCTGACACTGCACCTCCCAGCAGACCTAACATTGCAGCTTCCTTTATCCCTTCATTCCAGCACCCCTGACATTGTACCTTCCTGCTTTCTAGCCCCCCTGACACTGCACCTCCCAGCACCCCTGCCACTGCACCTCCCAGTCATCCAGCACCCCTGCCACTGCACCTTCCTGTCTCCCAGCACCACTGACACTGCACCTCTCGATTATCCCGCACTCCTGACACTGCACCTCTTTGCCTCCCAGCACCCCTGATACTGCAGCTCTCTGTCATCCAGCAACCCTGATACTGCACTTCCCTGTCAGCTAGCACCCCTGAAACTACACATCCCTTCCTCCCAGCACCCCTGAAACTGCCCCTCCCTGTCATCCAGCCCCCTCACACTGCACCTCCCTGTCATCCAGCCCCCCTGACACTGCACCTTTCTGTCATCCAGCCCCCTTGACACTGCACCTTTCTGTCATCCCGCACCCCTGACACTGCACATTTCTGTCCTCCGG
>NW_017307020.1:378846-391361 GCF_000935625.1 Nanorana parkeri | reverse complement strand
TGACACTGCACCTTTCTGTCATCCAGCACCCCTGACACTGCACCTTTCTGTCATCCAGCACCCCTGACACTGCACCTCCCAGCACCCCTGACACTGCACCTTTCTGTCATCCAGCACCCCTGACACTGCACCTCCCAGCACCCCTAACATTGCAGCTCCCTTCATGCCTTCTCTTCCTTTGCGCTCCTCCCTGCCTCCCAGCACCCCTGATACTGCACCTTCCTGTTTTCCAGCCCCCCTGACACTGCACCGTCCTTGCCTCCCAGCACCCCTGACATGGTTGTTCCACCTTCCTGCTACTACCTCCCCTGTCACTTCCCCCCTGTCCCTGCTCATCTTTGCATTACATTTAGAGAGGAGATAAACCTGGAGTCTGGCCTCATTAAGCCCTCATGGTGTCTGGCTCCAACCACATCCTCCCTGGTGCAGCGTGTAGAGACCAGTGCCTGGGAGATGGAGAGCTTCTCCTCACACTGAGGAAACACAGTGCCCGGAGGCCCGGGAGAGGACCCTCAACACCAGGCATGTCTCCACTTCTCCTCTCCAGAGACCACTGTCAGCAGGAGAGAAAAGGATGGGAAATCCAATATTTTATAGTTTTCCCAAGAGCAGGTTCTCTTCCAATTGGAACACCAATTCCAGTGACAACAGTCTAAGAGGGGAGTTACCTCACGTTTGAGAGTTTACCATCTGTTGTGTCTCTGGAACAGGAACCGAGAAGAAATCCCCCCCATGGTACACAGGCAGGACAAAGAAAAAACCCTAACAACTAACAGGGGTTCTAACCATTCACTGTTCTAAAAAACAGGGTGGGCAAACTCCTGCCCTCCGGTTGTGGTGAAACTACAAATCCCAACATGCATTTGTCTCTGTGAGTCATGTCTTTGGCTGTGAGAATCTTGCAATGCCTCGTGGGATTTGTAGTTCCACCACAGCTGGTGGGCCAGGGTTTGCCCACTCTTGCTCCAAAACATAACTCCTAAACCAGGTGTAGGCAAACTCTGGCCCTCCAGTTGTGGTGAAACTACAAATCCCCATCATGTCTATGCCTTTGGGAGTCATGCCTCTTGCTGTCAGAGTCTTGCAATACCTCGTGGGATCTGTAGTTCCACAACAGCTGGAGGGTCGGAGTTTGCCTACCCCTGCTCTAAACCCTAACCTAAAAGGCACCCCCTCACAGTTCAAGCACCCACACACCTTTAATTCCAAGGACAAATGTATAGATACCTTTTTTTCAGCAGTCTTTGGCCTGGTCATATGACGTGATACAGGAATAGCACTCCAACTGTTGTGAAACTACAAGTCTCATGAAGCATTGTAAGACTCTGACAGCCACAGACATGATTTCCAGAGGTAGAGGCACTTATGGGATTTGTAGTTTCACAGCAGCTGGAGTGCCAAGGTTGCCTGCTCCTGCTGTAATAGGTCCTCATTCTCTAGAATGCTCCCTGAAGAATTCCCCTTTAAGTCCAGCTCTGCTTGATGACATGTTGCATGCATTAGGCGAAAAAGCTCATGTCCATTATTTTATATGTCTGCACGTATTAGGCCTCGTTCACGCTGCCATTGACAAATTTGCATTTACATCCATTTATAGGACATTTCTAAATGCACATAATGATTTTTTAGGTGCGTTCAGTTTAGCTGTGATTAGAGGCAATGGAACTCTGTGTAGACATGTAAGCTGTGGAGAAATTCGGTTCGGATATTTTGTTATTTCAGAATTCAAGATTCGGATACGAAATTCAATTCGGTTCAGGTTTCGGATTCGGACAAAATCCGAATTTCGTTAGTTTCGGATGATTTTACGAATATTCGTTGTGAATACCACAGAAAACCAAATACAGATATTAATACTAAAGCTGAATCTCCCAGACCCAAATGGTTTTCGGGAGCTCCCGAATGCAATTCGGAAATTCGGTTCTAGGAGATTTAGCTTTAGTATGATATGTATATACTGTATATGGCTCCCATGTTGCCGTAAAGAAAATTTGCGTTCAGACCCATTCGGATGCATTAAACCGAAAAACACATCTGATTGGCAAGAAAAGTCACATGTCCCATTCAGTTTAATTTTTGAATGAAATTCGGATGGGATTCGAAATTCGGAAATGGAAATTCGGAATTCAGACACATTTGGATGCATTGGGATTCGGACATGCAGAAAATTTGTACGAATTTTGATTTCGGAAAAAAAAACAAATTGCACATGTCTAATTTTGTGCATCCAGGGTCCGATTAGAAACTCTACTGCCCCGTTACACATACTACGTTGACCTGAGTTTTACCGCACTAGATTAACACAGGTCACTGCAAAGACTCATAGAAAACAATTATGCTTTGAGGGGACTGGAACAGAGTGTACACATTGTACACTACACATAAAGTTATAAAAAATGTAAACAGTGACAACTCAGATACAACACATACTGCCTGCTTTGAAAGGGCAAAATGACTTCAGTTTGCCAAAGCAATGCACACTGGGATTGCCTTGTCGTCAGCAGAGCATTGCTGGGAAATCTCATCTGAAATCTCACGAGATCTCACGAGATCTCACGAAATCTCACGAAAGGCATCCCCCCCCCCTGAGATGATGTGCATGGTCACATGTCCTGGTCACATGTCTAGTCACATGTGCCAGAAATCCAGGAAGTAAAATGAGAGCTATGTTAGGACCCAGACCGCCTCCAGGTGGCGCTGGAGCTAGGTCCTGCAGCTCCAGTGCTCACCTGCAGGTCTCTCCCCGCTGCCAGAACTTATCCATCACCTGGTGCTCCCTGGGAGGGTATTTATAATTCGGAATTCAGACACATTTGGATGCATTGGGATTCGGACATGCAGAAAATTTGTACGAATTTTGATTTCGGAAAAAAAAACAAATTGCACATGTCTAATTTTGTGCATCCAGGGTCCGATTAGAAACTCTACTGCCCCGTTACACATACTACGTTGACCTGAGTTTTACCGCACTAGATTAACACAGGTCACTGCAAAGACTCATAGAAAACAATTATGCTTTGAGGGGACTGGAACAGAGTGTACACATTGTACACTACACATAAAGTTATAAAAAATGTAAACAGTGACAACTCAGATACAACACATACTGCCTGCTTTGAAAGGGCAAAATGACTTCAGTTTGCCAAAGCAATGCACACTGGGATTGCCTTGTCGTCAGCAGAGCATTGCTGGGAAATCTCATCTGAAATCTCACGAGATCTCACGAGATCTCACGAAATCTCACGAAAGGCATCCCCCCCCCCTGAGATGATGTGCATGGTCACATGTCCTGGTCACATGTCTAGTCACATGTGCCAGAAATCCAGGAAGTAAAATGAGAGCTATGTTAGGACCCAGACCGCCTCCAGGTGGCGCTGGAGCTAGGTCCTGCAGCTCCAGTGCTCACCTGCAGGTCTCTCCCCGCTGCCAGAACTTATCCATCACCTGGTGCTCCCTGGGAGGGTATTTAAACCCTCCCTGCAGTCAGGACTATGGCTCAGTATCCTGTTGCTATTTCCTGTGTATCCTGAGTCCCAAGACCTGATACCTGCTTGTCGTCCTGTTGCCATTACCTGCTCGTCGTCCTGTTGCCGTTACCTGCTCGTCGTCCTGTTGCCGTTACCTGCTTGTCGTCCTGTTGCCATTACCTGCTTGTCGTCCTGTTGCTGAAGCACGGTGTATCATGAATAAATGACACAGGACAAATTACATTAACATGTTAAAGATTATATGAGATTTTAGTGATTGTGTTTACTTAGAACTTAAAGAGCTCTGAGAATTTAAAAAGCTTACCCTATCAGTTGGGCTACACCCCGCACTACAAGGGTTAACCCCTTGATTTGTCTAAGGGGCTTAAAAGAAAACAGTTTTACTCACCTGATGCTCTGGTCTGCAGTAGTCAGCACTCATCTCTCTCCCCCCCAGCTCCGGCTATAAAATGTCCCTCGGCGTCTTTACATCTAATGCAGTTAAATGGGCCTGCATTAGACATGATTATGTCAGCGGTCCTTAGACCACTGGAACTCAGGGCAAAAGAGGCTGTAGGTACAGGTCTAAAAACCCTGAGGTAACCAGGATCAGGTACGTCGGCTTTATTCCAACCGCTAGACACCATTACCTACTGCAAGGGTAAGTTTTCTTATTTGCCTGGAGTTCTTCTTTAAAGTGACACTAAACTCAGGAGTTAAACCTAAAAAATACATTCAAGTATCTTAACTATGGACAGAAATGTATCTTATTTGTGTGTCACTCGGCTGTAGATCCTCAAATCATCTCTGAATTGGTGCCGACACTGTCCTTCCATCTGGAGGGTGGCTACTTTTGTTCCCCATGGTCCCTGTGTGTGTTGTAAAGTAGCCACCACTCCAAGCTCACTGCCATGATGGACTCCAATCTCAATACAAATTAGTAAACTAAGCCTGAGATTGTAGTCCATCACAGGAATGAGCTCGGAGTGGTGATTACTTTACAACACACACAGGGACCATGGGGAACAAAAGTAGCCCCCCTCCAGAAGGAAGGACAGTGTTGGCACCAATTCAGAGATGATTTGAGGATCTACAGCCGAGTGAGACACAAATAAGATACTTTTCTGTCCATAGTTAAGATACTTGAATGTATTTTTAAAATTGAACTCCTGAGTTTAGTGTCACTTTAAGATTGCAGATTTGTTGCTGCTTTTTGCAAACAGAAGCGATAGCATCATATTGTCAAACAAAGGTGTACTTTAATTTGTCTCATTGTGTGTATTATTCTGCCTGCATGGTTCAGTGAAGAGGTAATGTGTAGCGTGTCCTCTTTTTATCAGCAGATGTTGAGGTACACAGTCAGTTAATTGGGAAATACTAATGCTCATGACATGTTTGGTTTGCCAGGACACCTGGCAGCTAGGATTCAATGCCAAGCTCAGGCTTGTGCCCACATGTGCACCACCAGGACTAATAAGAAAGCTGTGGAAATCTGCCAGTTGGTGACAACATATATTTCATATAATAATCATGCTTTGAAATAGTGTAGTGTTACGTTTTGCTATTAAACTTTTTATGTTCAGTAAATTAATATTATTATATTTATAATAATTATATATTATTAGAATAGAATATATAGAACATTACTAATAAAATATATTGCTTTTTAATATTTAATATCCCCACTAGCAGATGGTACACAATGGATTCTGTAAGGGCTCTTTATTACAGCTGTTGTGCTAAAAAAAGACCTGAATGATTCAGAGGAGGGACATAAAACCCTCCCGCTCTGCTAGCAGAGACAGAACATTCTGGTTATTAGTCAACTCATTTTATATACCTTTTATACATTTTTAAACTGATGTGTTTATTTTGTATATTTATTTAAGGTGTTAGTTTTACAGATGAATATTTAAAGTTGAAGTCAAAGCAGATATATAAAAAACACATGGTATTATAACTTTCTATCAGCTGCATTTTTATAGCCGATCTTACATCAAACTTTGCAAACTGCTAGTGCATAAAACTTAGGCAGCTACAAGTGTTTGCAACTACCTGCAGATTTCATCCCGAGTGTTTAAGAATATTAGTTTGAGCTTGTGTCCCTACCTCCCTCCGTCCCATATTGGTCCATAGATGTAACGGGTAGCCACACAGACTAATGAAGTGTGAATGAGGGGAGGATAGAGCCCAACTTTATGAAGTCAGGTTGCAGAGTACCAGTGTGGTCAGAGAGAAACCTACAAGTATGTTGCACCCTGTGAAGTCTGAATTTCATTTTATTACCAGGAAGTATGTTTGAAGAAGACTTTACTGTGCTACACATTGATTAGAGTGAAGGCTTTAATCCCCTCTCACCATAAGCTGTATGGTTATATTGTTCTGTTGGGTCCCAAGGAATAATCAAGGCTGTCCCTATATTGAGGCAGCCTGAAGCTGTTGCCTCAGGAGGTATCTCATTGGGGAGTGGCTGGTTGGTGATTGGGGGGATGGCCGGATGGTGGGGGGGGTGGCAGTGATGGGCAACCTGTGATGCTCTGTCTGGCTTTCTGTCCAGCTCACTGGGCACCGATTGGCAAGAGCTGAGAGTGGTGTTTTGGCTTGCCCCCAGCCGAAGCAGATATTTAAAAAACACCAATGAAAGCTGTATTTTTTATAACAAATACATAAATAAATAAAAATAATGAGAATAAATAAATGGTACTACTACTTGAATTTGACTTTTCTCGCTCTTGTTATCTTCTGTACAGTAAAACTTGGACTGGCAGGGAGAAGCAACACCCAGGGGGTAAATCAAGTGTCCTGCATTGATGTGTGCTGACAAGGAACATGCTGACAGGAGGTAGGAGTAGAGAGATGGCCATACACCTATAGATTTTCTGCAGAGTTTCTATGGTCAGATGGAAAAAGTGCAACAGATTCCTCCATCTACACTAAACTGTGTGGATGGAGGAATCTCCCACTGGGCCAAGCTTCTGTATCTTGCTAGTCTGCCCCACTGACTTTCAAAACACCTGAACAATGCCTGCATCCAATCAAATTGTTCAGGTGTTAAGAGTTCATCTCATTAAGACTTTTAGCACATTGAAATCTGATAGGTGGTTGTACGTAACATCTCAGTAGGGGCATTTTATAACGGGTTTCATATACAGTATGTAGGAGGCAGCCATGAGGGTGCTCCAGCATCACAAGCAGACATTTTCCAGAATCACCAGATTAATTAAAAAAAACAAAAGAAGGGGAGTGGGTTAGTCTGCTACAGTACAGAAATGTGTGGGTGAAAAAATAGAGTGCTATAGAGGTAGGCTGTACTCCATTTATGCATCTCAAGGTTTAACCCTTTATTGACCAGGAGCCATTGAAGCCTAGGAGCCCAAGACAAATGTTGCAGCTTCGGCATGCATTCACTTACATTATAACTGTGTGACTATTTGTCATACTTAAATAACTTTTATGTATTTCTTCTGACATATAAGCTTTCATTTGGTAAAGTGCTTTAATAAAAACCCTGTTTTGATTTTTATAATAGGTTGGAAAAATGTACAAAAATGTGTGTGTGTGTATTTGCGGTGGTTCAGTTGTTATTTTTTGCAGAGTTTTTCATCTATCATATACCATCCTATCTTGCTCCTTACTTGATGTATAGAGGGGATACTAGAGCTCCAAGCCCTTGCTAAAGTCTGTTTTGCTGCTGTTAATATAAAAGTCACTCATTTAAACTGCATATTGGTACAACCCCCCTGGTCTTAGATTAAGCAAAGCCTGTTACTTCTTATTCGCCTGCCTAATATTTTATTTATCATTTGATAGGTACCTATCCAGAACCCCGTGATTTTGGGACAGCTCCACCATATATGTAATTAAAACCCACCTCTTCACATCCCCTAAAACACTTTGGGGAGGTTCCCTCTGCAAATTTAGCTATTTTAAGGGGGACCATGTACCATCGAAACAGAACTTTATAATTGGCAAGGGTTACATTTAATATATGCTGGAGTTCTTCTGTAAATAAATAAAACCAAATGTAACAAAGTGAAATAAAGGCAAAGAAACTCAGATGGATGACCTAGTCCAGGACAATTCAGCAGTTACTTTATAGATTTGTTTTACATTGGCTGTTGTTATTGCATTTGTTCTGATCTAAATAATCAAGCCGACTGGACAATATGTTTCTGTATGAATAATCATTGTGTCTATATTGATGAAAAGTTTATTTGGTATTTGGCAAAGCTCGGGTTATCATGCAGACATTAGTTCTACAGTGGCATTTGATGAATTATGTCCAAACAAGTATAGATTTTAAAGTTAGTTTAAAGTGAATGTAAACCCAACATAAAAAAAAAAGTTTGCCTCAGCATTGTGCCTGTGCTTCTGTTCTTGTTCTTACCTGACCTGCATCTTCTGTACCTGTTCTGACCTACTTTGACCTGCTATTCCCTCTGCCGTGTCACCACCCTTGTCTGACATCGCTTTCCCCCTTACATGTTCCCCTAGGATTTTTCCTATATTTATTAGTTAGTTATTCCTTTGCTTCATTTGCATGCATGTTGCATTGTTTGGTATTGGTTTGCTTAATGTATGTGTTTTATTTTGTATGTTAAATAAAGAAGAGTCACTCGCACTCCAACTGGATTTCTAGTCATTTCTTTATTGACCATTGTAGTGTCACATGGTCCCTTCTTCAGTATGTTGTCTGTTCACTAATTTATTTAAGTAGTAGTATCTTTCAGTGTGTAGTACATGTGTCTGTGTCCACCAGATCACATATAACCTCTCATTGTTTTCCTAATACAGTAGCAAGAATCAGCCAGAAGACTGAGGACATCTACGGGCAGAAAGGAATAACTGTGGATGGCAGTTCTGTAAGTAGGTGGGTAATGCAGCCACAGGAAGACCATTTAGAGAAATGCCCATAGTGGGACTTTAATTTAATGGATCAATGCTATTGGGTATTGCATTCATAGTATGTGCTGCTGCGGCTACTACAGTGTATTACATGATCCCGTGGCCCTGCCAGGCATCATTTATTTATACTTACAATGTACCAAGCTTGACCAATGTAAGTATATACACATTTTTAAAGTTAGAGTTCAGCTTTAAGGTGAACCTGCCATGAGTTCATTGCTGACCTATCAGTCCTGGGAAAATTAAAACAGTCCTGGGAATAATCCTAATATTTTTGGGATTTGTGGTGGGATAGGATATGTGAATACTTTTTGCTTTAAGAAGGCTTTACTGTGATACTGTATATACTACCAAATAAAAAGGTTTGTCCTAAAGAGGTGTAGCCTGTTGTTGGCCTTTAAAATGTATGATTTATCATTTCTGATTACTTAGAAACAGAAGTGAATTTAAAAAGTAGAAGCAATCCAGTCAATGTCTTAGAATGCCATTGAACACAATGATTTTGCCTTACACGTGAAAGGTTTGTTTGATGTTAAAGTTTTCCTTTAAAGGAGAACTATGGGGTCAGGGCTTTTCCCCATAGTTCTCATAAGGGTAACGGGAGGACACAAACTAGCGTCCTCCCGTCACCTAAAGCTACAGCTCGCGCTATACTCAGACGCCGCAGCCAGGACGGATCCAGACATTACTGAGAGACAGAGCCAGCTGTACCCGACCCCTCCGCCGTCCGTTCCGCCAGTCAGCGCTGGAGGATCGGAAAGGGGAGGGGGGAATCCCTGCAGGGAGCCGTGAGTGACAGTCACGGCTCTCTGCAGGGACAGGATTGAGAAGTGAGCGAGCGACGGTATGTGTTCGCTCACTTCCCGACCTATTGAGCCGACCTGTGACAGTTTAATTGTCACAGGTAGGCTAAAACTATGAGGCTGAGTGATTTTCACTCGCCTCATAGTTCTCCTTTTAAACAAAGGAAAGCTGTAAAACAGACCTAGATCAATATCGGTTTTTAACCCAATTTTTACTCCCTAATCCCCCTCCCAAACTCCTCGCCCCCCCCCCTTTTTTTTTCTTTTCTTCCTCCTTATCCATCTACCCCCTCCACTCCTTTTTTCCCTCCATCACCACTTTTACTTCCCGCTCTTTCTTCTCTTCTCCCCCTTCTTCCCTCCCTTCACTAGCTTTACTCTATTTCTCTTCCTAGTTCCTCATCTCGTTTGGAGAGAATGACCTCGCTGAACTTTACCTCTCTCTATGTACGGGGGCTGAATGAGCCGCGGAAACGGTCTCAACTCCTTTATCATATGCACAAAAGCAGGGCCCATGTTCTCTTCTTACAAGAAACGCATTTTAGAGGATCCCAGGCACCTCCTCTGTCTTCCCGTTACTACCAAGAAATATACTTAAGCAATAACCAGACCAGCAAGTCTAAAGGTGTTGCCATCTGCATCTACAACTCCATTCCCTTCTCTGCCTCAGGAGTGGAGAATGACGAGGAGGGCAGATATGTATTCGTTAAGGGTACCTTGTCTGCCAAAAAGGTAACATTCGCCAACATCTATCTGCCCAGTCAGACTCAAATACCAACACTACTTTCCATCTTAGATAAATTGGAGGATTTCTCTGATGGCCTTCTCATAATAGGGGGTGACTTTAATGTTACCATGGACCCATCCTTGGATTCCTCGACTGGGAAGTCCCATATTACGTTATCCCACCTCAATAAACTTAAAAAACAATTGCACAACCTACAACTAATTGACATCTGGCGTACATTACATCTCTTCTCCATGGACTACACTTTCTATTCACACCCACATCGCACCTACACTAGGATTGATTTAATTCTTATCTCTCATCACCCACTCACTTAACCCCTCGATCAGGAGCAGCAGGTCCATGGAGTTCAGGTAAGTGAAGCACCCCTCTTCAAAAAACAAAAATGCATGCAACAAAAAAAACATCCTTTTAAAAAAAATACTTTTGTCAGGGCCCAGTCACGCCATAACGAGTGCGTTACAGTGCGTTCCACCTCTGGAACGCAACCCTACCGGCTCACTTTGTTTTGGGATGGTTGCGCGATCGCCGGCAACGAAATGCATGGAATATTAGTGCTCGCGTATTGGTCCAGTGCATTCTGCAAAAATGCTACATGTGCTACTTTCTTGCAGATCGCACTGGACCTGAATGCAGACCCTACTTTTGCCCTCTTTTTACTATATAATGAAAAAAGTACTGTAAATTTCACCCAAATTTTTTTTTTTCCCTCCGTTATGTTATAAAACATTTATTCTTACCCATATGTGTGGTAAAATATAAAAGTCACGTAGGGTGATTAGACACCAAACATGTCAAGCTTTAAAATTGTGCGCGCCTGCAAAATCGCAACAAACGACCACACCGAAAACTGACCATAGGTGACGCTTAAAATGTTTTTATTGCTCATCAGTTTAGTGTTATCAGTGATTAATGACCCTAAAATGATTGCTATCACTCCGACGTTTGCGGCGATATGTAACATGTGCGGCACAAAAGGTGCAATTGTCGTATTTGCACTTAGGTACACCCGAAGTATATCTGCTGTGTGTACGTGGGGCGCTGGGGGCTTAAAATAAATTGTGTGTGTTTTAAAAAAAAATGTTTATGCCTCTTTATTTTTTTTATACTACTTTTTTTTTTGACACAACTTTATTGCTATCACATAGGGGGATAAGAAGTCCCCTATGTGATAGCCAATTTACATGACAGGCCCTCTTTATGTAGACATCAGGGTTCTCCAAAACCCCTAATGTCACCTAGGGACCCCCAGAGATATGCCTTATCAGCTCCTGTAGCTGGAGAGTGACACTGAATGCAGGAAGTGATGTAATATACATCACTTCCTGCATTCGGGGACTGGAGAGATCAGAGGAAGATTGTGTACCGATCTCCTGTCACAGAGCAGCCGTGCCTGTCCCGTGCCGGTCCCGGCCGCATCAGGCACAGCGGATCTTGGGACCGCCAAAGCAGTGACGCCTGCTCCTATACAAGCGATCGGGCGTCTCTAGACGCTCGATCGATTGAATGTAAAGCTCCCGGCCGGCCGTGTAATTACAACGGCCGGCCGGGAAGCTACTCGTCGGCCTCCACCGTCCTCTGGATTTTTCAAGCCCTGATTATGGGTGTAAGTGGGGGCCTCACATTTTGAGTTCCGCCTAAGGCCTCACAAAGTCTAGAGCCGGCTCTGGCACCCTCATATCCCATGGCTCCCGCCTGAAGAAGGAGAGGGCAGCAGCCATTTCCTCTTTACTCCAAGATATACACACCCTAGAGGTCCACCATAAATCCACTAACGACCCCATCCTTTTCCAAACCCTGACTCAAAAACTTACCCAACTACGTCTACTCCTTGACCAAGCCGCATTGAAACACAGAGACTTCCTTTAAAAGAGCCTTTTACGAACATGGAGATAAATGTGGACGTATGCTAGCCCGCTCCATTAGAGCTAAACATTCTCGAACATACTGATATTGTATCGGATCCTGTGCTCCACACAATCCACCACATGTCCATACTTCATCAAAGCATGGGAGCATGACCTTGCCCTAGACCTCACAGATTCAGAGATTCGACAAGCCTTCCTTTTCACCCACAAGATATCTATAGCTAGCTCGGCTCAAGAAACAGGATATAAACTATTGACGAGATGGTATCGCAGCCCCAAAATCCTTCAACAAATCTTTCCTGGCTCCTCCCCGATGTGTTGGCGGTGCTCCTCTCAAATTGGTACCCTATACCACATCTGGTGGTCCTGTCCACAGATCATGTCTTTCTGGGACCAGGTATTCATGGTCTATCGACAGGCAACGGGCTCCACCCTTACCCCTTCGCCGAAGGTTGCTCTACCGGTTTTCCCAGGCTCCATCTCACGCTTTAAGAAAGACATACTTCGCTTCTGTGTCTCCTCAGCTCGCTCTCTCATCCCGAGGCACTGGAACTCGACAAGGGTCCCTACCGTGAAGGAATGGACAAGGGAACTCTGTTGCATCATGCACATAGAAATGCTGACAGCACACCTACATGATAGACATGCTGCGTTCAATGAAACATGGGCACCATGGCTTGCATATATGGACTCAGATAGTTTTGCGTCACTCTGATCCCCCTAC
>NW_017307020.1:358922-378797 GCF_000935625.1 Nanorana parkeri | reverse complement strand
CCCCCCCCCCCCCCCCCTTTTTTTCTCCTTTTTTTTATTTTTATTTTCTCTCTCTCTTTCTCCCCCGTCCCAATACAGATGACAAGACTCATCTCTTTGTTTGTATAGGTTACTATCGGGTCAAAAGGGGGAATATTGTTCTTCCAGTGACCCATGTGATTATACATTGCCATTTACATGTGTAACCTCTCACATGTACGTTCTTAATCACCTGTCTATTTGACCATATTTTTGTTTTTATAATTTTTTCCTCTATTCTGTTAAATATGATTATTGAAAAACTGCTCCTCAATAAAAACTTATTATGTAAAAAAAAACACAAAAAAACAGACCTAGATCAATTCAATGAAGTCAGGAGTTTACAGCTCTGGAGTTTTGTCTTTACTGCAAAGTTCTCTAGGGCACCATGGTGCATCTGCTTCGAAGGGACATTTTCCTATTAACATAATCAATCAAGTATGTAAAACACTCTTCATTAATGCAATTAGATTTTACAACACTTTTTCCTTTAGTGTATTAAATGTAAAGAACCTTGAATCTCTTAATAGCTGCTCCGTCATGACCAGATTAAAGATTTATCTTCATTACATTATCTGGAGCATTCAGAGTTATTAAGGGACATGAGATTTCAATCTTCCTGTGAATATATGTAGGGTGGTGATGAAGATGAAGTGCCCATTCTATTTTTTAAGCACTGATAGAGAACAAAATGAGCAGTATACTTAAATAGACAATGGAGGAAAAAAGTTATTTTCTTTAGAAAGTAGCTACAGCCTGAGTAGAGAAAGCTGTCCCCGGCCAGCATGCAGCAGACAAGTCCCTGGCTCTCTGTGTGGAAGCAGTGGTCTCTCTGCAGGTGTCAGAAAGCCATTATAGAACACTTCAGTCATAAGCGAGCATAAGCTCTCATTGGACAGCTCTAGCACTGACTCAGTGGACACTTTGGACCTCGGGCAAGGAGACCACTGCTTCCACACAGAGAGCAAGGGTCCTTATATGCAGCATGCTGGCCGGGGACAGGCTTTTCTACTCAGGCTGTTGCTGTTTTTGAAAAAAAAACTTTGCATACCTTCATGGGCATCCCGAGGCCGGGTGTCACCCGGTCTCCAGACTGGGTGACACCCTGCCGTGTCGTCATCGTGCGTGACATCACCTCGCGCGTGCGCAATGACGTCATTGTGCATGCACGGCCATCTAATTGACGCCTGCCGGCGGCCATCTTCCTGATGGACGCCGGCCGAGAGAGGAGGGGACGTTCACCCGGCGGCATACCTCATCCCCTCCTCTCTCCTGACACTGTCGGGCTCTCGGTCCATGACCGAGTGCCTTTCTTTTTAGAGGGGGGCGACACCAAAATGACTGTCAGTCATTTTGGTGTCACCCCTGCAATGGTGTCACCCGGGTGCGGGCCGCACCCCCCTTGTGACGCCACTGTATACCTTAATTTTCATGCACCTGGAATATACACTGAGTGGCCAGTTTATTATGACCACCTGACGTTTGTAGGCAAATTGGCTATAATTAGCTATAATTTGGCGCTGAAGTTGCTAGAGGGCCAGACCATTATAAATAGGGAAGCAGGTTGTTTACCACGACAGTAGAAGTGATTTTTCTTCTGAAGATTCGGGTAAACAACGCGATTTAATAGCCTTCGAACGTGGGATGATTGTTGGCGCTCGGAGCCATGGAGCGAATATCAGCAAAACAGCAGAATTTGTTAAATGTTCAAGAGCAGCTGTTGTTAAAGTGTTTAAAGACTGGACTGTCATCCGAAAATCTGGGTCTGAGCTGTGGGTTGTGGCCGTCAGCGACTAGTCAATGTTAGGACAGAACGGAGAGTGGCAAGGCTGGTACAAGACAACAGAAGGGCAACAGTGCAGTGTCAGATTCCTCGCATCACCTTTCAACATCTCGAGGAGTCACGAGGCGGCCCAACGAAGTCATCTCGTGGAGTCTAATCGTGGCCCAACGAAGTACTGATGGGGTGGTCATAATAATCTGGCCACTCAGTGTATGTAGCTGATTTTAGACTGAAAGTTCAACTGAGCTTTAATTTTAAATAGAAATTATAAAGCACATCTAATAACTATACATTTTGAGGTATTGCACAGTTGACATGGAATGTTTTTTTTGCTCCAAGCTTTGAAAATTTATATACCTGATCCTCAGTCCTGCGGCAGTAAGCGCTCACCTTTCTCCTCTTTCACTCAGGTGGTGGAATGTCCCTCGATGTCCTTACATCTAATGCAGCTGCATAATATGTGATGATGTCATTAGACCGCCAGAGCACAGTGAAGAAAAGACTGCAGGGATTAGTCTAGCAGCCAGGCAGGGGCGAGGTTCAGGTGAGTATATTTTCTTTATTTTAGAACATAGACCAAAACTATCAGTTAGCCATTGCAGTGCGGGGGTAGCCCCACTGCAAAGATTAACTGTTACATTTCCTGGAGTTCTTCTTTAGAGTATAAAAAATGTTAGACTGGGAGAAGACATGTACTGGGACGTTGTGCATCTTCATCTGTGCCTAATCAAGGGTTGAGGACAAAAGAGAGTGCGAGAAGATGATAGCTTTGGTAACACTGAATCTGGCCATACACCTGTAGATTTTCTGCAGATTTTCTATGGTCAGATGGAAAAAAAGTGAAAAATTTCTCCATCTACACTAAACTGTGTGGATGGAGGAACCTCTGGAAAGTCTGGACTTTTTAAAGGAGAACTATGGGGTTAAGGCTTTTTCCCATAGTTCTCCTTAGGGTAACGGGAGGACACAAACTAGCGTCCTCCCGTCACCCTAAGCTCAGTATACCGCGAGCTACAGCACACCAGATTAGGGATTTCTGCTGCAGTAAAACGCAAGTTTCTGATGCAGGAAGAGGGGCTTTGCAGGGTCTCAGGGAGGCTTTGCAGGATCCACAGGGGGCTCTGCAGCCTGCAAAGCCCACCACAAACCCTGCAGAGCCCACCAGAGACCACAGTTGGGTGGGGTAAATTTAGTGTGTGTGTGTGTGTGGTGGGGTGGAGGGGGTGGGGCGCCGAGTTTTGTCTTGCCTAGGGCAGCCCCAAACCAGAATACATCCACTGGAGGGGTCATTTATTTTTTCGTTATTATTTTTTTTATTATTGGGTGGCTTCGGGGAAATATCAGGGGTCTAAAACAAACCCCTGACATTTCCCTTTTTAAATACTGTAGAAAAATAAATTGAGGACACATTGAGAGAGAGAGGTGACGGCTGTCAGATCCTGGCCGAGCGGCTCTCTTCTCACCGCTTGGCCATCCTGGATGACAGCTCTCTCCTCCGCCCCACCCCTGTCGGCTGCCGCCCCTCTTCTCCTTGCTGAGCCGCAGCTGCATTGGACGCCTATTGCCCCAGTTGCCATTGCACCCTGTGCTCAAAACTACACACCTTTCTTTACGTCTGGGAACTATTCCAAAAACTGGTCTGCAGTAGGTTTGCAGGTTTGGCTTGTTTAGAATTTGAAATATTAAATCTCAACTACAGCCAAAACATTTTTTTCAATTTTGGATAGATTGAGGAGAGATTGGAACATCTGTCAGGGTTTAATTGTTGTCTTGTGTACCCATAGAGGAGATTTGTCTTCTGTGTAAGTCCCATGGAGATTTGTCTTCTCTTTCTGCATGAGGCTCATCATCTTCACAGGAAGTGAGGGGAAACAAACAGCAACATTCTGACAGAGGGTTTATACTTCCTCACATTACCATTAACAGACATCAGGCTCATCACTAAGATGGATGAGTTATTATCAATGAACATTAAAGAACTCCAGGAAAAAGTTTTTATTAACCACTTGCTGACCGGGGTGTTTATACCCCCTTCCTGACCAGGCCATTTTCCAGTATTCAGCGCTGCAGTACTTTGACTGACATTTATTCTGTCATGCAACGCTGTACTGAAATGAATTTTATACAATGTGCGCACCCGTTAAATCGCAAAAAAACTACCATACTCAAAATTGACCATAGCCGATGCTTTAAAAGCTTTTACCGCTGTTCAGTTTAGTGTTATCAGTGATTGATGACCCTAGAATTATTGCTCTCATTCCGACGTTCGTGGCGATATGTAACATGTGCGGCGCAATGGATGTAATCTGCGTTTTCGCACGTAGGCGGGCTTGACGCATGTGTGGGGGCGGGGGACTTTAATTTTTTTTTTATTGCTTTTACACTGAATGCAGGAAGTGATGTAATACACATTACTGCCTGCATTCAGAAGAGGAGAGGAGATCAAACGGAGCTCGTGTACTGAACTCCGTTTGATCTCCGGCCGCAGAGCTGCTGTGCTGGTCGCAGGCTCACACCGTGAACAGCGATGCCCGGGATCGCCAGCATATAGGGGTCTATTGCCCCCTATATGCTGACAGCACAGAGCCGCGCTGTAAGTGGGAAAGATCCCGACAATATTGTCAAGATCCACTCCACCACCTGATTGACAGCTAGCACTACCTCGCTAGAGGCAAAGCAAGCTGTGCCCACCCCCTCCCCTATCTGCCCCTCCAGTCAGTGCTAAGGCCTCATTCACGCTAGACAAGGTGAGGGGAATTTATCAAAAGTGGGGCAGCTAAAATCTGGAGCCATTGTGCATGGCAACCAATCAGCTTCCCTCTTTCATTTTCAAATCTTAACTGAAAAAACTGAAGAGAGAATCTGATTGGTTCTCATGCACAACTGCTCCAGATTTTAGTTGCTCCACTTTTGATAAATTCCCTCCAGTGTGTTCCGGCCAGATTCTGGCCAGTACACACTGCATCGCATTCGGGCCGGCTCACTATGTTGTGGGGCAGGAGGGGGCATGGCAGTCCATTGAAGTTATTGGCCACGCCCTCTGGCCACAATGCGATCAGCCACACAGGATCGCAAGGCACATTATGGTCCGGTTCGAACAAAATGCTGCAAGCACTTTGGGCTCAGGCGGCCGAAGCGAGCTGAAGGAGCAGCCGAAGCTACGGCTGGATCCTTCGGCTCCATAGTGAATAACCCCCTTGGTTTCGCAAACCCACAGCTCCCTGCTGCACTGGACTGCACACTGACTCCTGGGTGGAGTTCCCCTGTGTCCCAGGTGGAGCCCTGAACATCAGCCAGCAGCTTGGTGACTGGTCACTACTAAAATACTAACCCAGGAATGGAGATTTCATCCCTCCCAATTCTCAAGGTGGCCATACACTTTACAACCATAGCTAGACCTTAGTCTTGCGATGGTTGTAAAGTAATTAAAAAAACGTACGATCTGCCCATCTTGGACAGGCAGATCGTACTCTCGATCATCGCAAGCCCGCCCCCCTGAGGGGCGGGCTTCCGATGACCGCAATGCTGAACGGGCAGTGTGCGCGTGCGCACACCGGCCCGTTCGGCATATGTCTCCCGAGCACCAGCCAATTTTCGTACAATTTTCAGCTGGTTTTCTAGCATGCTCCTTAGACAAAAGACATGCGACCGTACAGTAAAAACGGTCGCACGTGTTCCATACACTTTGCGATTATCGTACGATCGCGGGATTTCCCGCGATGATCGTGCGATAATCTCACAGTGTATGGGCTTCTTTAGATATCTCATGGTTCCAGGATCCCAACTATAATCCAGAAGACCTTAAAGAACTGCAAAGCCAGCTTTTTCCTGGTAACTGTATTTGCTTCCTGGAACCGATCAGCCCCTCTGGCTGAGAGTCCTGGGAGACCATTTGACCAAATTACACAGTGGCATTGCCACGCACTGCCACAATATATATATATATATTTTTTTTTAAATAATACGTTTTTATTGGTATTTAATACCAATAGTATTGATGACATGCTATATCGTGTGTATAAAAAGAACAATGAAACTATTTGAGCAATCGGTGGTCCCCAAGCCATACAAAAAGGTGGTATTGGAGCTTGCCCATGGACACTTATCGGGGGGTCATTTGGGTACCGAGAAAACCACTGAAAGGGTTTTACAGAGGTTTTACTGGCCTGGGGTACAAAAAGACATTGAAAACTATTGCAAATCTTGTCCGGTTGGCCCCTTAGTACCCTTACCAATAATCGAAGTGCCTTTTGAGAGAACAGGGTAACAAATAAGTGACACTGTGCCATGCCCCTTCTCGGCACTGATGTCAGACTTTACTGATTTAAAGGAGAACTATGACATGAGTGATTTCCACTCACCTCATAGTTCTAAGCCGACCTGTGACAATGAGACTGTCACAGGTCGGCTCAGTAGATCGGGAAGTGAGGGAAAACATACCGGGTTCCCTCACCTCTCGATCCTGTCACGGCTCTCTGCCGTGACAGGGGGAGGGGCTGGATTCCCCTCTCCCCGCTCCGATCTGCCAGCGCTGACTGGCGGAACGGGAGGGGGCGGGTCCAGCTGGCTCTGCCTCGAGGTAGGCAGAGCCAGCTGGCACTCACGCAGCTGGGCGGATCCCGTCATCTAAGTCAGGATCCGCTCCAGGTGCGGCGTCTCAGTATCCCGCGAGCTGTAGCTCGCGGTATACTGAGCTTAGGGCAACGGGAGGACGCTAGTTTGTGTCCTCCCGTTACCCTAAGGAGAACTATGGGGAAAACACTGACCCCATAGTTCTCCTTTAAATTGGAGAGAAAATAGAAGGCAAAATAGGAAGCTGTAACAAAAGAAAAAGAAAATCATATATACAGTATATACGCATCAATTTGGTTATTATTAGCTGTCTATGTCTAAGCCTCTATTCAGATGTTTGAGTTTATCCGTGCTTTGATGCGTTTTGAAGCTCATTGACTCTGAAATGACCCTTAAAGTGACACTAAACTCAGGTGTTAAACCTTAAAAATGCATTCAAGTACCTAAAGGAGAACTATGAGGTGAGTGCTTTTCACTCACCTCATAGTTCTAGCCGACCTGTGACAATGAGACTGTCACAGATCGGCTCAGTAGATCGGGAGGTGAGCAAACACATGGCGTTCGCTCACCTCTCGATCCTGTCACGGCTCTCTGCCGTGACAGGGGAGGGGCTGGATTTCCCCCGCTCCGATCCTCCAGCGCTGACTGGCGGAACATACGGGGGAGGGGGCGGGTACAGCTGGCTCTGCCTCTAGATAGGCAGAGCCAGCTGTCAGTCACGCAGCTGGGCGGATCCCGGCATAATTGTCGGGGTCCGCTTCAGCTGCGGCATCTCAGTATACCGCGAGCTACAGCTCGCTGTATACTGAGCCTAGGGTGACGGGAGCAAATGTCAAAAGATCCTGTAGCACTACCTTACCGGGATTCCCATAGGCAAAAATGGGTGCTCGCAGTGACTGCGGATGGCGCCACATTAAGCAAAGTTTGTGTCCTCCCGTTACCCTAAGGAGAACTATGGGGGAAAAGGCCTTAATTCCATAGTTCTCCTTTAACTATTAACAGAAATTTATCTTATTTGTGTATCACTCGACTGTAGATCCTCAAATCATCTCTGAATTGGTGCTGACACTGTCCTTCTTTCTGGAGGGTGGCTACTTGTGTTCTCCATGGTCCCTTTGTGTATTGTAAAGTAGTCACCGCTCCAAGCTCGCTCCTGTGCTGGACTACAATCTCAGGGTTAGTTTACTAATTTGTACTGAGATTGTAGTCCATCACAGGAGTGAGCTTGGAGCGGTGACTACTTTACAACATACACAGGGACCATGGGGAACAAACGTAGCCCCCCTCCAGAAGGAAGGACAGCATCAGCACCAATTCAGAGGTGATTTGAGGATCTACAGCCGGTTGATACACAAATAAGATATATGTTTGTTAATAGTTAAGGTATTCCTAAGTTTAGTGTCACTTTAAGGCAGCCCATTGTCTCTGAAAGGACCTTTTAACGAGCCTCATTGTATGAAAAATAGTGCCTGCACTGCAATGCAAGGTACAGCATGTACATTCATGTACTCCAGAGCATTGCATCGCTTGATACTGTACATGTGTGTTGGGGTGCCATTCAGAATAGAACATAATGTATTCTGACTCCGATCGTTGTGATAGCAAAATATATCCCTTGCTGAGACCTCTATGCCTGGCCTGTATAAGCAGATATACTCACTGCGGACAATCCTCGTCAGATAGCTGAACTCGTCAATACCGATTCATTCAAAAGAGGTGTTTATTCTTTAACATCAGGTTACAGCAGATTATAGGAACAGCAGATGAATGGTGATAGTATTGTGCGGTCAGAAAATGATGCCTTTCCTACGTACTGTGCAGATTACATGTGGGTCCTGATACATGTGGCTGCTAGCTTGCCATGACACAGGAAGTACTGCACACAGGAAGAAGGGTGGGGCTACATACACTAGGGGAAAATACATAGTCACATGAGGAATAATTACAGAAAACATGTTTGTTACAACAAAAGGCCACTGGATGGCAGCATAGGATAACACATGGATTTAGCTATGAGAAAATAGTTAGGCAAATCACACTATATAAATTCTAACCTATATAACAATGCTAATATTAACTGAGGCTATGCATCTCATATTCTATACCCCTGTTGGGGCTGCACATAATGTGAACGTGCGGTCCACCAAGGAGCATTACACACAGATTTTACTGCAAGCACAGACTGTAGGTGTGAATCTGGCCTAAGTCACTATTTTGGATCTGTTATATATTTTAAAGGAAATCCATTACTTTGAAATGTAAAATTGTAATAATTAGATAAAGCCGGATATTTTCCTGGGTATATTTCTATTAACCAATATTCCGTTTAATCTTGAAGTGTAAAAACTCACTCCAGTTAGCCATGTTTAATAATTGCTTGCAAAGGCTAAGCACTGTCAAGACCTCTGACACTATTGTCTACATTACAGGGTTGCCACCCGTCCAGTTTTGACCCGGAAAGTCTGGTTTTGGTGTGATGGTCGGCACTGAGTGTCTTGTGTCCGGGTGCCCATACATACAGAATGGGGAGAGAGCGTTATCATCCTAGGAAGGAAGTATGTTACTGGCAGGATCACCAGGGTAATTAAAGGAACAGAAACCTAATGTAGCCTCTACATATGAGGACTGCTCAGCTGCAGTATATAAACTGTATTTCATTGGATTTTGATACACTTTAAGGCCTCATTCACACTAGAAACAGCCGACACTTACAGCTCTGTGCTACATGCACGGCTGTATCGGGCAGCTCCCGGGAAGGACAGGTGCTGCGTGTGATTAGTACACAGCCCCTGTCCTTCTCTATGGAAGTACGTGGCCGTACACCGCCCTAGGCTCACCCTAAGTGCAGGTCCGTACGGGTGCGGGTCTCCCGGCTCGGACGCAGACAGGATCCATCCTCTCAGCGTATGAGTACGGACACCCGCACGGATGTATAGGGCGGTAGAACTGAAGGGGTGCTGTACGAGCTATTCACTATAGCCCGTACAGCTCCCGAACCTGGCCGAGCGGCTCAGTCGAGCCGAACGCATATGCATCGGCTCGGCTGAGCCGTGCTGAAAGCCGAAGCAGGCCAGACAGCCTGCTTCTGACAGCTGGGTGGAGCCAGCCGTGATCTTACGGCTGGCTCCGGCCACTTGCACAAAGATCAGCGCCCCTGCTAACCAGGGACACTGATCTCCAAACAGCTAACTCTCCCTGGCGCCCAGGGAGTCTCCTGCTCCCGGCCGCCCAGGAGAGAAACCGGGCTGTGTCTTTTTTTTCTGTATTCTGACACTGAGCGATGAACAAAAAAACATGTCCCATTGAAATACATTGCTACATTACTATTGCCTATTTCAATTTGCAATAGCCAATAGTAAACTAGCATTGTACCCGCCCTCTGCTGCAGTTCTCTATCAGGTCCATGAGCAGAGGGCGGGTACACTGCTAGTTTACTATTGGCTATTGCAAATTGAAATAGCCAATAGTAATGTAGCAATGCTTTTCAATGGGAAAAATTATTTGTTTCTTTTTTTTCTATTCTGACATCCCTCGTGTCAGAATAAAGAAAAAAAAAGTACACAGCAGTGTTTCTCTCCTGGGCGGCCGGGAGCAGGAGACTGCCTGGGCGCCAGGGAGAGTTAGCTGTTTGGAGATCAGTGTCCCTGGTTAGCAATATGGGCGGAGCTAGCTGTCACTGCTAGCACCGCACAATCGTTTTCTATTTACTTTTTTAAAACTTTTTAAACTCTTTCTGTTCTGCTCGATCCCTCTGAGGGACCGAGCAGAACAGCCGAGCCGAATGCAGCTCGGCTATTCACTCACTGCTGTTCGGCATCTATGAGAATAGACCGAACAGCAGTGAGTAGCCTGCCGGAGGGTCGGCTCAGCCGATCCAGATGTTGGATTGGCTGAGTCGAACTCCTTCTGCACTTCGGGTCGGCCGAACATGCTGAGCATGTTCAGCCGACCCGAAGCCATGTGAAGCAAGCCGATGTACGGCTGATTTCAGCCGATGTACGGCTGATTTCAGCCGATGTACGGCTGAAATCAGCCGTACCAGCCTGAAGTGAATAGCCGAACAGTGTTCGGCTCACTTCACTTCAGGTCGGTCATTGACTCGGCTGCCTACGGCAGCTTAGTGAATAAACCCCTTTTTATATTTGAAGATGTTCTGAGAACATCCTTACATAGGCAAGCAAAACACTAATTTTAAAATATTTTCCAATCACTCTCTGCCAGAGTATAGCAACTCACCATAGGGCTTGTTCACACCACAAGCGCTGTAGCCAAAATGTAAAGCCACAAAAAATACATTGTTTTAGACCACAAGCATACTTAGCTTATTTGACATAAAGTGGATCAATATTTAACAACCACTTTATGTCTAGAACAAAAACATTTCAGGAACTAGGAAATTAAACAAATATTAAGAATGGCTAGACATTAACATCAGTGAAAATGATAGTGCCCTTTACATTGGTGAGTAATGCAAAATCCCTCATTGAATTGGTGGTCAGTGAAAGAAGGGCCCCTTACACCTGTGATCAGTAGCAGTAAAAATGCTCTTTATATTGGTGGTCAGTAGGAGGAACCATGCCACATTCTGGTGATGATCAGTGGAATAGAACACCCTTAAAAACCCATTAAAAAAAGTAAAAAATAAGAAAAATAATATTAAAAAATAATAACAAATAATTATAAAAAATAAATAAACAATAATAAGATAGAAAATTATAAAAAATAAAAAAAAGTAAACGACAAGCTAAAAATGTAAAAATAAAATAAAAAATTAGAACTAACCCTGCTGCCCCTGCCATCCGGTTGCCATTCTCCGTTGATATGGTGGGGTGGGGGTGGTTTGGTTGGCGGGGAGGGGGGCGCATTGCGGAACCTGGCCTTGAGGCGGCAGGGAGAGCAAATCCGGCCCTGAATGTTGGTCATTAGCAAGAGTGACCCATATATTGGTTTTCAGTTGGAATAATGTCCCCTTACATTGGTAGAAAGTAGGAGAAATAGTCCTTGCATGGTGGTCAGTGGTTAGAATGTCCCTTACATTGGTGATCTGTTTAAAAGTCTCTTACATAGGTGGTCATTGGAAGCTCACCCACATGACACTCTTACTTTGCTTGCGGGCGGGCTCTAGCTGTTTGACTGACAGCAGTACCAGGAAGCCTCGCTGTCAGAATAGAGCTGTAGAAAGCTGGAAGTTGGATCTTTGGATCTAATCTTGCATTACGCTGTGTGATATCATGCTAAACGCAGATACTGTACCTTTAGCATAGCGCAATGTTATGAACAGGCCTTTAATCACAGAGAGACATAGTATGTAAAGCTCTGCTTTGTAAACATTGTATATACATATGGCAGGAAACCTGTCACAAATAAATATGTTTGTGAAAGACAGGAAGGTGGAGTTTTGTTTTCAACAGATATTAAAATAATATTTCTCAGAATTGTATTTTATGCTTTTGACCTTACTCCTCTACATTGAGACCTGTTGTTTTTTTTTAATTTACAGTTGTGCGTATATATATTTTAAAGTGAAGTGTGGCTTTTCCTGTTTCTGAATGCAGACATGATTGTTTACACGGCAGCAGAAATAACCAGATATTTGCCCCTTTTGACACTGATGATTAAAGGAGTTGTAAAGTCACAGCATATCCTCTCCTGTTATAACATCAGCATTGTAATAGGAATACATACTAGACTTGTTTTTGATAATACAATCAAAGCTTACTTGATTCCCAGTATGTATACTGGATTCCCAGTGTGCTTTGCATCTGTTTCCCTGCCGTTTGATGTGATGCAATCTCCATTTCTCAAGACGACATATCCCAACATGCATTGCTTAAAGCAAGCAATAATAATGTTACATTGAGGGCCGGACTGGCCATCGGGCATAGCGGGCACTTGCCCGGTGGGCCGGGCAGAACTCAATCATCCTGCTTGTGTTCGGCCCTGCTCGGCCTGGCCCGCTATGCCCGATGGCCTGCTCTGTGCGCTCTTAACACCGGAGCGGCCAGGCAGAGCCGTCAGAATGGAGTTGCCCCGCCCACATCACCTGCGTACCCAGTGTCCACTCTCTCGGACTGCTGTTTCCGGCCAGCTCGGATCACTTTCATATGACCGAGGCGATCCGGGCTGGCCGGATCAGGCAGAGGCGGTATCCTAGAGGGCCGTTCGGTGAGGCCTCTTGGGGCCCTCGTGAGGAGTAGGAGGGACCCGAGAGAAAAGGGGGAGAGCCGCATCTACTGAGCCTGCAGCACCCAGCAAGACACTGAACCCCAGGTGAGAGTCCAACTGACCCCCAGAGGCCGCACTGCCCACCTAGCCTTGCACTGACCCCCAGAGCCCCACTGACCCCCAGATGCACATTCCTCCTGAGACCCTGGAGACATCAGGCCGCAAACCTGGAGCAACACAGCGTATGTAGCTTTATATTATTCTGTATTGTTGTATAATGTATTGCTGGGATTTGTAGTCCCCTATAGCCAGTGCCATTCTGCATTGCTGTATAATTTGTTGCTGGGATTTGTAGTCCTCTTCAGTTGGGGATGATATTCAGCATTGATGGTTTGCTGTAAAATGTATTGCTGGGATTTGTAGTAGTGTATAGCTGGTGGCATTCTGCATTCCTGTATAATGATTTTACAGCAATGCAGAATACCACCAGCAATACATTACATTATACAGTAGGGATGCACCAATACCAGTATCGGTAGCGATGCCAAAATTGGAAATTTTCACGAGCATTCGTACCCATTAAAATGCCCTGATACTAAGCGCTGAAACCAGCATTTTACATTTTTAAACTGAAGCGGCTGTATGAGGTTGCTGGGGACCCCTGCAGCTTTGCTGTGAACCATGCGGCACCTATTTACAGCATCGGCCGCAAATCTCATTCTCCTTGGAGAACCACGCCGTCCGCACCCACCCACGAGACCCCCCACAGCCTTCTTAGACCGCGCATAGCGCTCCTGACACCCAGCACAGCCACCCTGAGAACCCGCTGGGCCTCTTGGCAGTTCTGTAAGCAACACCTTATTTTCTGGAAGTGCCCCTCCCGAGACTAAACTCTGGATCCACCCCTGATCAGCCCAGAATCCAGACTAAGCCAGGCGGATGTGCTGGAGGGAAATCACAGAACACCGGACTCTAGCAGTAAGTGAACTAAAAGGGGGAGGGGACAGGGAAGCACTACCGGGCACTGAGGAGGGATAAACAGGTGAGAGACCGGAGGAATACAGGGTTCAAAATGAGCACAACACACTAGGGTAACACAGGGGCCAGAATGAGGGACACATGGAGAAGACTGAGGGGGACACAGGAGACAGAATTAGGGGACACATGTACCAGACTAAGGGGGCACACAAGGGACAGACTGAGGGGACACATGGACCAGACTGAGCGGGACACATGGACCAGACTGAGGGGACGCAGAGTAATTAGGCGTGGCCCCCCCCCCCCCCCTCGATTGTGCTATGTTTGGCCCCGCCCCAGTTTGTGACAGGTTGGGGCCTGTTGAGGGTCATGTGATTGGGCTGCTCAGTCCAAAATGCCCGGGCTTATTTTTTGTCCCAGTCCGGCCCTGGTTACATTGTTCAGACATTGAGTTGTAGTTCAGAACGCAGGCTCTGGCTCTGTGAGTGTGGTGGCACCAGGCAATACATATTCACAGCCCTGAGTGAAATTGTGTCAGTGCATTGAGGAAGTACATCCTATGCCTCCCTATTTTGTGTCCTCACCATTTTCGATCCACCTCCAGGTGCTTCACGCAGGTGAGTACCACATGCCCGGTCGATGTGGGGCCATCCGCATATGAGATCAATCCCAGTAGTATGTTATTCAGGCATTACATCAAGATGGACATGCCCAAATATGATGACATATAATGCAAACAATTTCATTTCCAATTCTTTATAGATTAACTTGATCCCCTGAGGAAGCTTTAGTGCGAAACGCGTAGGGTTTATCATGTTGGAACAATCATGTTGGGACGAAGTATCTGAAATATAGTTTGAAGAACACACCAATGAATTGATCATCTTCTACGAATCATGACCTATATGTTTGAGAATTTAACAAATTAATTTATGTATGTCAGGCCAATCAATGAGAAAGGGATGAACCTGGTTGGGCAATAATTGGGTTACTACATTCATGTATGTAATAATGCTATTTATAAGTCTTATCCATTGTAGTAATCAAGTAATGTTTTTACTGCAATTCATTTTATGTACAATAAATTTGATATCGTTTTACAGATGGTCTGATATATCTCTCCACAAACCCTTTTCTCTACTTTTTTGTATATGAAGTACATCCTATGGGCATCTTCAATAAGTAAGTTTACAAACTTCTAGATGGATATGGTTATTAGGAGGGGGATAGAACTTATGGAACTATAATATAGCAATACATATTTATATATAGTGATACTTGGGCATAAAAAACCTTTGCTGTAGAAATTCTGCATGCCACTCCTAAAAACAAAGCCTTAAAACACATGAATACAATATAAGAACTCACAAAAAAACATCATAACCCACATAGTAAAATACATTAATAACCAACATAACAAAAATAATTAGGATTTTCACAACACTTGAAAATACAACAGTTACTAGGAGAAACAAGCTGCAGCATCCATTTGCACCGCCCTATTGCTATCTGAAAATAATCAAGTCACCGGCATACCAAGGTCCACCTTATTGATCCATCTTTATTGATGTTAGATAAACATGGTATCACAATGAAAAGCATTCATTATAATATCGTGTTTATCTAACATCAATAGAAGACGGATCAATGAGGTGGACCTTGGTATGCCGGTGACTTGAATCCCTATTATTGTTCAATAAGACTCCATCCGTTTGTCACCGCTGGCCGCTGGTGGTCACCATTGATTAAAGTGGGATATCGGTTAGGAGTGTGATGGGATAATTTGAAGTTGGATCCATTGCTATCTGTACTGCAATACTGCAAATGTTTGGGGCACATTTACCACACCTGAGAAACTGATATACAGTCACTCCCTGAGATACATAGATCCGACTTACATACAACTCCTACTTACAAACGGAGGCTATTACTGTACAGCAGGGGTAGTTGTAATGCTACCGCGCTCGTGCTGACAAGGAGTGTCTGCCTCTTTGGGTCTGGTTTGTAGTACTGTATGTACATTACAGGAAGTTGGCTCTTGTCTGTATCCTCATTACAAAGATTTAATCTCACTTCCTGTCCTTGAGACAACAGGAAGTAAAAAGGAAATCTGCCCTTAGCAAGGGAAATTCACTCCTGTAAGAGTGATCATGGGAAAAAGGTGTCTCCACTGAAGCTTTATCACCAATCCTTGTTTCCACGACAACCCAAAATTTTCAAAATCTAATTGTCACATGGACAGAAAGTGAGGTGAAATCTTCTCAACAGGGGCACACACTGCAAAACAAACGTTACAGGGGGTTAACCTTTCCCTATGCTATCCGGAACAAAAAAAAACATTTTGTTGGCTGGAGTTACACTTTAAAAAATTTACCTATCCAACTTACATACAAATTCAACTTAAGAACAAACCTACAGAACCTATCGTGTTTGTAAACCTGGGGACTGCCTGTATTGTATCTCCTGACGTCAGAGTCCTAACACGGCCCCATGTGCCTCCTGTGCCTTAATGTTAGCCCATTATGGTGACGGGCAGCCTCACCAAACAACATAGAGCAGCAGGAAGTGGTTGAGGGCAGGTCAGAAGAACTTTAGCCTTGGTTGGTATTTGCAAAAAAACAAAACAGCTGCCATTAATTGTTTCTTAAAGTTTTTGCACATTCCAGCAATTTGCTCCATTTTGGTCTGGTAAATGCACCAGTGTTTTGTTATATCTGTCCCAAACATTAAAAAATACCTGCTATTCATTCAGAAATCCAAAGCTGCCCTGTGGAATCTGCAGACCTATCTCAAGCAATGCTTTTAGGAAGTATATTCGGACCACAAAACACTTTTCCGCTATGGTATTGAGATGTGGAGGGGGAAGGTATTCTCTGTAGGTTAGCAAAAGATAACTGGGCATGGCTGATCCTTGTGATTTCGGTGCAGTGATGACAATGTGTAGTCAGCCCTCAACAGAAAATTAGGAGCTGACTGCATTTCGGCCAGGTATTGTTCTGTACTTGCAAGGTCTTTAAATGGATAACACATGGGGGATTGTGCATGTATTGCAATGATGTACTGCTTATGTTTATTTATGTATGTAATTTTTTTGCCCACATACAGTTTAACAGTTTAACTTTCAGACTTGTATGAAGCCTTTTTGTACAAGATACATTTTTCCATTTCTGCACCTGTTTATTCATCAATGACTTTGTCCCGTTGCTTACTCTAAAAATGCCATACATGCAATGAAACAAAGGAATACTTACCGCCCTCCTGTCCACATGCTTGAACACATGCCCTGCTGAAATTTCCTCAGTCTGACACTGCCAGAAGTGTCAATCTACTGGGTCTGCCGCAGCACTCAGTAGTTGCTCCTGCTAACAAACAAATTAATTAAACGTAATAATTAAACAAAATAAAAAAAATCAGCAGAAAAATATTAGCTAAGTTTGAAGAAGGGGCTAATGAGGGCTGAGTAGAGTTAACTAATTCAGTCCTGAATTGTACATGAGGAGAGTGAAGGACTGCTCTCAAACTGGAACTTTGGAGAGAAGCCTACCAGAGAAACATAAATACTGTAATTAGAATATGTAGAAAGACATGCAGGAAAAATATTAAACTAAAGCAGGAATACTGATGAATCCTATTCATTGCATTAAACCCAACCTCTGGTGCCTCTTGCTCAATCCAACTTTTCTGGCTGGATGGAGGCAGGCAGTATGTGTAGGAGAGAGGTGTGGATGGTAAGACAGCAGGCATTATGTGTAGGAGAGAGGTGTGGATGGTAATACAGCAGGCAGTATGTGTAGGAGAGAGGTGTGGAGGGTAAGACAGCAGGCAGTATGTGTAGGAGAGAGGTGTGGAGGGTAAGACAGCAGGCAGTATGTGTAGGAGAGAGGTGTGGATGGTAATACAGCAGGCAGTATGTGTAGGAGAGAGGTGTGGAGGGTAAGACAGCAGGCAGTATGTGTAGGAGAGAGGTGTGGAGGGTAAGACAGCAGGCAGTATGTGTAGGAGAGAGGTGTGGAGGGTAAGACAGCAGGCAGTATGTGTAGGAGAGAGGTGTGGACGGTAACGCAGCAGGCAGTATGTGTAGGAGAGATGTGTGGAGGGTAACGCAGCAGGCAGTATGTGTAGGAGAGATGTGTGGAGGGTAACGCAGCAGGCAGTATGTGTAGAAAAGAGGTGTGGAGGGTAAGGCGGTAGCCACTATGTGTAGTAGAGGAGTGTGAAGGGTATTACTATGACAAACGTGCAGAATGCAGAGGTTATTTTCAAGAAATGAATGTGGGGTGTATGATGGTGGGCAGTTTGTGCAGGAAAGGGGTCCAGATATTATCATAGCAGGCAGTATGTGCAGGAGAGTAGTGTGGATGGTATGACCATAAGTAGCATGTTCAAGGGAGGACTGCAGAGGGTATGATAGCAGTGTTTATGTGCAGGAGAGGAATTTTTAGGGTATGACATCAGGTAGGAGAGGAGTGTGTAAGGTATGACATTGAGCAGCGTGTTCAGAAAAGTACAGAGGGTATGAGAACAGACAGAATATGCAGGATGGTAGTGTGGAGGGTATGACAGCAGGCATTATGTGCAAGAGAGGCATGCAAAGGGTATGAGATTGGTCAGCATGTGCAGGAGGAGTGCAGACGGTATGACAGTGGACAGTATGTGCAGGAGAGGAGTGTGTAGGGTATGATGCCGGGAAGCAGCGGTGTATTTAGGTTTCGTGCTGCCCTAGGCAAGATGAAACTTGCCCCCCCCCCCCATATAAATCTGTCCCACTTCCTGTTTAAGACATTTTGCATAACATTTCAGTCACTGGATACAGCTTCTGACAGGTTGCGCTATTAGCGTAGCAGGGAAGCCGCGGTCTCAGGTGGACTTTAAATGATCTCTGGTGGGCTCTGCAGGGTCTCAGGCTGAGACCACCATAGACCCTGCACCACCCACCATAGACTTTGCACAGCCCACCTGAGTCCCTGCAGCGCCCACCATAGACCCCGAGGCGCCCCCACAATAGACCCCACAGAGCCCACCATAGACCTCGCACAGCCCACCGTAGACCTCACACAGCCTACCATAGACCCTGCACAGCCCACCATAGACCTATGCAGGATCTATGATGGGCTGTGCAGCGTTACTTTCCCTGCACACGTTCTGCTTCTCATACCTGCATCTCCCCAGCCTGCCTCCAGGACATGACGCTTCTTCCTCCAGCCTGAAGCCGCCCAAAGCTTTTTCCTCCAGCCGCTTACAGCCTTCGCCGGCTGGGCCGCATCTCCCTTGGCCCCGGCCCTACCTCCGACAGCTTGCTGCCAGGTCTAACCAGCAGCTGCCTAATTAGGCAGCCTCGGCTGCCTGATTTTGTCCTCCCAGCTTTCCTCTTTGACTTGGGGAAGGCATTTTTTGCCGCACCCCTGCACAGTGCTGCTCAACGCAAACGCCTTGTTTACCGCATGGTAAATACGCCCCTGCTGGGAAGTATGTACGGGAAATGAGTGTGAAGGGTATTAGACAAAGTAGAATGTGCAAAAGAGGGGTGCGGAGGCTATAACCATGAGTAGCATGTTTAGGAGAGGAGTGCAGAGGGTATGAGAGTGGACAGGATGTGACGAAAGGGGGATATGTAGAGGATGTGGCAGCAGTCACTATATGCAGGAGAGGAGTTTATAGGGTATCACAGCAGGCAGGAAAGGAGCGTGAAAGGTATGACAGTATGACAGCAGGAAGTATGTGCAGGAGAGGAGTGCTGAGAGTATGACACAGGGCAGTATGTACAGGAAAGGAGTGTACAATATGACATTGGACAGGGGAGAAGTGAATACATAGGCAACAAACAATTGCAACATGAGAGCAACCAATTGGCAATCATGACAATAGTTCTGCCACAAAAGGTCAGTTACAACAATATGTAGGCAGTAGGGCCTGGGTCATGATCATGTTGGGTGTTTGATTAGCGAGCTGCAGCAAAATGTGGGCCTGGCATCATAGAACTGGACATGGTTAAATCGCAATGACAAATGTCTGTAATAAATGCACATAGACGTGTGTAGAAGAACCTGACACTGCACAGATTTCACAGGCGAAACATGGCAGCTGAGCTGTCTCTTTGATTCTGATTTCCACTCTGATGGGCTCTGTGCCTCTGCTCTTCTCTACTCTGTCTAATGTCACCAGGAGCAGAGGCTTAGGTTGGCATGCTCACCAAAAATCAAGAACACTGCTGCCTCTATCAGCCATTTTACTACTACACAGGCCACAGGCCGGTAGTGGGGTGGTTACAAAAAAACAAAGTTCAATAAAATAAATAGATGACCCAATCTCTGCACCCAACACCCCCCCCCCCCCCCCCCAGGGAAAAAAAAAATAGGTAA
>NW_017307020.1:356171-358903 GCF_000935625.1 Nanorana parkeri | reverse complement strand
TAACCCCCCCTCCCCCCCCCCCCCCCCCCCCCCCCCCCCCAGGAGTAAAAGCAATATTGGTAATCATTCACGGGTAAACTATTTTTATTTTAATACACTTTACAATATAAGGAAGACATTACAATCACAATACAATTCAAGACAAGATGGTAAGGAGGGCCCTGCCCTTGAGGGCTTACAATCTAAAAGTCTTATAAAACATCACCTATGAACAATTGGGTTGACATTTAGTATCTATTTAGTAAGTGGATTCTATGATGCTTTATGTAGGATGTAGGGGGTTGGGGAGGTATGGTGGCAGGTCTGACTGAACCTTGCAAACTAGTCAGCAAATAAGTTGCATCTGCAACTATCCTCTTTACCACTAGATGGTGCCATAGTATTTGCTTTGTTTTTCTGTCCAGGAAATCTAATGCTTTGCCATCATATGTGGTGTTTTATATTGTGGAGCTCAGATGCAGGGGTGAGGGGTAAGCAGCATACAAACCTGCATCCTGCAGATTGTGAAGCATGCTGTAAAGATCGCATTCTATGACTCAAAATATATTCTGATAATGATGTGGTTATATGTAAGGGCATTTTTATTAATACTATTATTATTTTTAAGCTTTCAAAAAAATTATTATTATACAGGATTTATATAGCGCCAGCGGTTTGCGCAGTGCTTTACAATATAAATATAAGTCTTAAAGAGGACCTTTAAGACTTATATTTATATTGTAAATATAAAGCCGAGGGCATGTGGCCTGGTATGGCGCAGAGAGGAGGGGTGCTCTCTTGCCCCCCCCCTTTCCTACCCTGCCAGGCCAGTGCTCAAATAAAGGGTCTGGTTTGGAATTTTGGGGGGGGGGAACCCACCGTTTTTCCCCCCATTTTTTGCCGATGGGGCCTGATATGACTTTTGGGGGAACGGCACGTATTTATATATTTTTTTAACTCGGGGGTCAGTTATTTTAATATTTTTGGTACTATTTGTTTACATTTGCGGGGAGAACAGTATGCTTCGGTAGACTGTTCTCCCTGCTTCGGCTGTGTCTTCAGCTCAGCCAAGCCAAACGCATATGCTTTGGTTCGGCTGACTTCCGGTGAATAGGCTGTACAGCAGTCCTTCGGTTTGGCTCCCATGGCCAAGGTGAGCCCAAGGATTAGCCGAAGCTACGGCTATGCCCTTCGGCTCGTTAGTGAATAACCCCATTAGCGTTTTAAAGCACTGTGTATCATAAGCAATTGCCATTTTTTTTGTCATAAAATAGATTTGACGGGTTTACATACGTTTTACAGGCTTGTTCACACCATAAACAGTGCGTTTCAATACTGTCAGCTGCTGGAATGCACTGTATTGCATCTCGGCCGGCTTCCTGCATTCAGGGGCAGGAGGGGGCGTGGCGGTGCATTGAAGTCAATGGCACCGCAGCCATGCCCCCCCCCGCAGTGTGATCGCCTGCACCAGAATGTGTGGCCAAACAATGCCTGCGTTCCTGCCCAGTGCTATCCAAAAAAATAGTGCTTGCAGCATTTTTTCAGATCGCTCTGCACAAACGCAGGCATTGTTTTGCCACACATTCTGGCGCGGGCAATCACATTGCGGGCAGGGGCTGCAGTGCCATTAACTTCAGTGCACCACCACGCCCCCTCCCGCAGGAAGCCGGCCGGGAATGCGATACATTGCATTCCAGCAGCTGACTGCGCTGAAACACACTGTTTATGGTGTGAACAAGCCCTAAATCTCCAATCACCATTCAATGTAGGGGTGGCCAACTCTGGCCCTCCAGCTGTTGTGGAACAACAAGTCCCATGAGGTTCTGCAAGACTTTGACAGCCACAGGCATGACTCCTACAGGCAGAGACACAATGGGATTTGTAGCTAAAGCACAGCTGGAAGGCCGGAGTTGCCAACCCCTGACCTAATGTTTCTCTACCTTTTATTTTATTTCCATTACCTTTGGAGAAAGAATACAAAAGGAAGCTGCCGCAGAATGTTATAATTGTATTTTATTATTACAGCTGAACCAACAGGAACTCTTAAGGTATAAACTTTCTTTCAGCTAACAAAACTCACATTCTTGGTGCATGCTGCTAACCACCAGCTGTGACCTTGTTTCTCTCACCCGTATCTTTCACTGTTATCTGAAGAACATGCTTATATTTGGTATCATCTTTTCATTAGATTTTTATATTTACACAACAAAAGATGACATTGCATGATCTTGTTTTTCAATACGCTGAAGGCAATACAGAGGCAAGTAACCACGTGTCATGTTCTGTGAAACCAAGTATCAGTATTTTATTTTGGGACATTGGTGTTATTGATGTCAGTAGTGTCTGTTGGTATTATAGTTTTTAGATATTGTATTCATATGCTGTTGATGTTTGTAGGTGCTCCTTTGCTGCCCCTCATCTGCACCCTAGGCAAAATGGAACCCGTAAAGAACATGCTGGAAAGAAATAAAATGTACCGTATTTTGCGCTCTATAAGGCGCACCGGTACATAAGACGCAGGCAGTTTCTGTCACAGTTTCTGTGACAGAAGCTGCAGTGAGTGACAGCTGAGACAGGTGGCGCTGTGATTGCAGCGCCACGGTCTCAGTGATCACACAGAGCAGACGAAGAACGGAAGTTCTTCGTCTGCTCTAGGGGCTCTATGGTGAGCTCCTGTCCCGTGGTCACGGTCCCCCAGAAAAATCACGGTCCCACCCAAAAACTAAGGTGGGGGGCGGGGGGGGGGGGGGGGG
>NW_017307020.1:333659-355913 GCF_000935625.1 Nanorana parkeri | reverse complement strand
CCAGAAAAATCACGGGCCCACCCAAAAACTACGGCGGGGGACGGGGTGGGGGTGGGGCGCCACCGCCGCTCAGTTTGAATACAAGTGATCTGAATAGATCAATTGTATTAAACGAGCAGCGGCTTCCACATAAGACGCACACACATTTCCCCCCGCCTTTTGGTGGCGAAAAATACAGTATGTATTACCTATAAATTATCTGCAGATTTTCTATGGTCAGATGGAAAAAGTGCAACAGATTCCTCCATCTACGCTAAACTGTGTGGATGGAGGAATCTCCCACTGCGCCAAGATTTTATATCTTGCTAGTCGGCCCCGCTGGCTATCAAAATACATGAACAATTTGATTGAATGCAGGCACTGTTCACGTATTTTGAGAGCCAGCAGGGCCGACTAGCAAGATAAAAGAAAAAAAATTGTATTTTCCCTGGAGCTCCGATATACTATACAAATCCCTTGAAATGCTCTCTATATTTGGTCCTCTAAGGTCATGCAACCAGGGTTAGATAAGCAGAAAAATAGGGGAGTGTTCCAAGTGAGGATCACAGAAAGTGGTTGCTTAAACAGACCGAGACCATTAAATCTTATAAAAATATAGGCTTTATTATGTTTTACAAAACATCAATTTGTTTGATCAAGATCAATAGTCTATCACAGGTCTCCCCCTCGAAGAAAAAATACCTATTACTATGGGAGGAATTCATTGATATAGGGGAAGGTCTAGAGGACCCAGGAAACCAAGTGAAGGACTTTTTTTCTCCTTTAAAGAGATTTATAAAAAACACGGATATATGAAAGTCCATAACTACACCTTACTCATACAGGAATGTGTCCCCTTGCTCTATCCATGGTGAATTACAGAGACTTCCTATACCAATCACCAACTGATAGATAGTATCCATCAGACATCGGGATACCTATACAAGGAGTTGCCCTACTTGATCTATTTTGTCCACACTCCAAATCATCGTTTGTCAAGGGGTTTAGCACTGATTATTATCAGGTGCTTCATTTGGGAGCACTCCCTCGTTTCTACAGGGATTAAGCTTGGTCGCAGTGTGTGTGGGGCCCATAGTGTGTATGAATGAGTGTTTGAGTGTCACAAACAACGTTGTTTCTTTTATTGTGCCAGTAAGAAGCGGAAGTGTTGTTGCAAAGAAATTGATGTTTTGTAAAACATAATAAAGCCTATATTTTTATAAGATTTAATGGTCTCGGTCTGTTTAAGCAACCACTTTCTGTGATCCTCACTTGGAACACTCCCCTATTTTTCTGCTTCTCCGACTAGCAAGATACTGAAGCTAGTGCCGAAAGTGCAATTTTTTGGCCGAAATAGCGGTGCATCCGTTCTTTAACACCTCCCCGCTGGGCACTGCTCTCTGTCCCAGCAAGGAGGAGAGAAACTGTTACAGGACGCCAAGCGGTGTGGGAGGAGAGCGCTGCTCGTTCAACCTCCTGTGACAGCCGATCCAGGAAGGAGGGTGGGTACAAGTGATCAGTGATCGCTGAGTGTTTGTAAATAATTGAGGACAGAGTATGGTTACTATATCTTCAATTATGAATGAATGGGAAGTCATCTACATCACTTCCTGTTCATTCATGATTGTGGATATATAGTAAACACACTGGGGGGAATTTATCAAACTGGAGCAGACAGAAACTGGAGCAGTAGCCCATGGCAACCAATCAGCTCCTCTCTTCAGTTTGTTCTGTTAAGATTTGAAAATGAAAGAGAGAAGGTGAATGGTTGCCATGCACAGCTGCTCCAGATTTTCTCTGCTCCAGTTTTGATAAATTCCCCCCATGATGTCCCCAAGTTATGAATGAACAGGGGCACTCAGTATAGAGGATTCCTGTTCATTTATAACAGGGGCTGCAGAAAGAGAGATTGAGTCCTCAATCTCTTTTTCTTTTTTAATAGGGCAATATCACGGGTCTTTTTAGATCCCTAATATTTCCCCGAAGCCCCTAAAAGTAAAGTACAAAATAAAGATATTTAATAAAAATAAATAAAAATTAAATATTAAAAAATTAAAACGTTTATAAAATATTTGAAAAAGTTAGAAAAAAAACATTTTCGGTGTCGGTTTTGGCCAGCCTTTCTTTCCATTTCGGGTTTGAAATTCTCATTTCGGTGCACCTCTAGACTGGATGGACAGGTATACAAATCCTTTGGCAGGTAAAGCTCTCTGATATGTATTTCATCTGTGTATTTAGCTTTTACTTGGATTTCAGTTTTTAAAACAGTGAGAGTAAGTAAAAACAAGGGACTTCCGTAAAAATGTATTGTTGTTCAGAGGTGTTTCAGCTCAGTGTGCCCAGTTCTGGTAACGGAGTCTCTCATCCTTTGTGTTACAAGAAGGCTGATGGTGAATTATTCATTGCCTTCCATGAATAATTTCATGCGAAGACCAGCAAGGCAGGCGGTATGTAACGCCTCTCTCATCGCCTAAATGTCTGCATCAAACAAGTCAATATGGAAACCACTGTTCCTTGATGTTTAAATAAATTATATTAACATAGCACATTGCTTGGTTATTAACAGTCTGCATGTTATAAAGATAAAGAAGAATCTGTGTGTTTTGCTGCATAAACTGTGAGTTCTCTTTCTGTTCCCACTGTAAATTTTCCCCTTGAACATATATTTTATTTACTGAGAAAGAAAATCTTGTCTTTAATTCATAAGGCTTTTTCATTATTAAAGCCGTCATTTACACCCACAAGAATAAAAGACTAAAGTGACACTAAACTCAGGAGTTAAATCTTAAAAATACATTGAAATACCTCAACTATTACCAAAAATGTAGCTTATTTGTGTATCACTCGGCTGTAGATGCTCAAATCATCTCTGAATGGGTGCTGACACTGTCCTTCCTTCTGGAGAGTGGCTACTTTTGTTCCCCATGATCCCTGTGTGTGTTGTAAAGTAGCCACCGCTCCAAACTCACTCCTGTGAGGGACTACAATCTCAATACAAATTAGTGAACTAAACGTGACATTGTAGTCCATTACAGGAGTGAGTTTGGAGCAGTGACTACTTTACAACACACACAGGGATCATGGGGAGCAAAAGTAGCCCCCCTCCAGAAGGAAGGACAGTGTCAGCTTGAAATCATGATTTGAGGCTCTACAGATGATTGATACACAAATAAGATACATTTTTGTTAATAGTTAAGGTACTCCTGAGTTTACTGTCACTTAAGGCAGCTCATTGTCTCTGAAAGGATCTTTAACGAGCCTTATTATATGAAAAATAGTGCCTGCACTATCTTTGGGCAATGTAATGCTAGGTGCAGCATTTGTGTTAATAGTTAAGGCACTTGAATGTATTTTTAAAGTTTAACTCTAAGTTTACTGTCACTAAACTCCAAAGATTCTATCATTTGATTCTATAATATACTATAGAAAAGGTGAGGGAACATTTTTTTCATTGATATCAGTGTGAATTTAAATATGGCTTTCCTATAGCGTCTGTTTTTCCATCATAGTTTTGAAACTCATAAGCAGATTGATCATAATCAATATTTCATGGTATAGTGAATAGTCTACACCAGCGTTTCTCAACCTTTTATCAGTCATGGCACCCCTTAAAAGTGTGTGAAATCTTGAGGCACCCCAGACTAAAATGCCATACGCTTTAAGGGAACCCAATGCATAAACACTCAAGAAAGTGGGTTTCCCCCTTGACATTAAAGTGCCCCCTTCACATCAAGATTACACCTTCCCTCCACATCAGAGTCACCCTTTGCATCAGAAGACCCCCTTTTACATCAGGAGCCCCATTTCACATAAGAAGCCCAACTTTCATATCAGAGTCCTCCGTTTTCACATGAGTTTCACTTTTACATCAGGAGCCCCCTGCACATCAGTCTATATTCCCACCATCACCTCATAGTCCCACTGCCACAACATTTTAAGGCACCCCTCAGGAGGCACACCAGTGTGTCATGGCACCCTGGTTGAGAAAGGCTAGTCTACACCAGTGATTGCAACATTTAGGCAACCTCAGCTGCAGCCTCATACATCCCCCAGGGGTCATTAAATGTTTTTACATATTTCATAATACTCTTAAACCTTTCAGGTGAACCTTCAGCATTTTTGTGGCTTTTTTTTTTCTTTCTTCCACCTGCCATGTCCACCCACAGAGAAATTTCAGGGTCTTATTCAGACCTCTTTATTTGTACGTGTTCATGTGCCATGAAAGGTTAAAGTAGAACTCATTATACTATACTCACCAGATGGTTGGATCCCCAGAGCCTCTTTCTCCCCTTCGCTGCAGCGTTCTAAGGTCCCATACATCATCACGTTCTATTCACTATGTATTGGGAGGGAGCGTGTGACAGCTGGCCGACTCGGAGCTTCGGGTGAGTATTACTTTACTATTTTAGCACCTTGACAAAAACGAGCACCTAACCCTTGCAGTGCTAGGGTAGCACCACTGCAAGGGTTAAGAGGAAGTGTTCCTGGAGTTCTTTAAGATTGGGATCACCCATTCAGTGTTGCTACTCTACCTTTTGAGAGTTTTTTTCTGCTAACAGGCTGACAGATAAGGCAGCTGTAACTTTTCAATAAAGTTCTAACAGAAAAAAAAAGAAACAGTGCGATGTGGCTTGATCAAGCACGTGGGCACTGTCCGGGCACACACACACACACACACACACCAGCAGCCATGCTGTTGAATGCGGCTGTGGGTGTAATAAAGACCTCAAGATAAAAACTTCACTTTTCTTCTCTTTTTTTTTTTGTAATGTTATTGCATGGTGCTTGCTACATAGGTGTAATTTTATCCTAATGTCTGTGTAATATTGTAACCGGGCTTGATCACACGGGCTGATCAGGAGGAGATCTGTGCACGGATCCTCTCGTGATCAGAGCGGTACAGATCAGATGGCACCGTCCAGTTTTTATCTCCATCTTGTGATGGAGGAAAGAAGTAAAACTGCCGGACCCCATGTCAGCCTATTTACAACGCATTACCCCAATGTGGCACGATCAGGTCTGGAGAAATGGAACTCTGTTCCATTCGTTTTTGCAAACCTGCCCAGAGGTGGGGGGTAACCGCTGTAAACGGCACACATGTGCACCAGCAAAAAAATTGTTTTGTTTTGATTCGGATTTTGCGTTATTTCGGGATTCGGGTCCGAAAGTCAATTTGTTTTGGATTCGGACGAAATTCATTAGCGGTAGTCTTTACGAATGTTCGCTTTGTTTGTTTCGTTCGTTTGTTGCATATGAAAAGTATTATGACACCTCTGCTCACAGACCCGAATGGCATTCAAGAGCTCATGAATGGCATTGGGGAGCTCCCGAATGCTATGTTGTATTTGACAGCTGAGAATGTCAAATGGGCGGAGCAGGTTTTAGGTCCGACGGTCGTCGTGCGGTGGGACTTTTTTTTTTTTTATTTCGGCAGGTTGGCGGGCGTCGGGCATCATGATTGACACTGGATTACATCGATGGAGCCTTTTTTTTTTTAACTTAAAGAAATAGTCAAAAATTGACTCTTTGTTTTTTTTTTAAATAAAAGATTTTTTCTAAAAGTGTGGTTTGTTTATTTGACTTTGAATTTTAACCCTTTAGTGAATGAGTAGAGTGGGGGGCGGCATCTGGGTGCCCCTTAATTAAAGGGGTACACCGATGCAAATAAGCCCCCTTGCCCGCAGACCGCCACAACCACCAGGTCAGGGTTGTGGGGAAGAGGCCCTTGGGGACACCCCTCCCAATGCTGAGGGCGCGTGGCCTGGGAAGGACGCTCGATCGTCCCTCCCCCCTCTTTCCTGCCTTGTCGGGCCTGTGTTCAGATCAAGGGTCTGGTAGGAATGTTAGGGGGACCCTACGTTTTTCCCCCATTTTTGGGGGCTGGGGTTCCATCTTAAAATTCCTACCAGACCTAAAGGGCCTGATATGGATTTTGGGGGGAACCACACATTTTTTGGGGTTTTAACTGGGGGGTGGGGGGGGGGCTCCTAACATTCCTATCACACCTAAGGGGTCTGGTACCAATTGGGGGGGAACCTCACGCTTTTTCCCCCCTCTTCTGCAGACTGAAATTTTTTTTAATTTTGCTGCAACGAACGAAACGAAAAGGCAATTTGTACAGACTAGCGCTAACGAATTTCGGAATCGGAAATTCGGATTCGTTTGCATTATATTTAGCTGTAATTCGAAAAATTCGGATACTTACAAATCTCTGAATTTCTGAAATTTCGTCCGAATTTCGATTCGGAACGAAACGAATCACACATGTCTAGTCAACGGCTGTCCATCCATTTACACCCGGCTGCCCATAGACAAGTGTAGCACCCTGTAAGCAGAAGTGCTATTAAATTTAGTTATTGTCAGATTGTAATCAGTCTGTTGCTGATCTATAGTACATACTCATTTGTTTTCTTCTGAGCAATCTGTGGTTGTTTGCATCTGCCTCTTGCTGGGTGTGTCCTTGACACAGAGCAGAGCAAACAACAAGGGATTGTTTTGAGTGTCTGTGTCTCCCTGGCCAATCACTGGGAGGTTGAGGCCAGTGGTGCCTGCTGGGAATGGACATAAATATTCGGGATGAACCAGGTGAGCTCTCTCTTCCTTCACCAGGCCCAGCCTGGGGGAGGGTGCTGCTGACTGCCTGAGCTGGCTAGGCCTGAAGCCTGGGAACTAGCCATGTGCTGACACTGAGGCCTAAGTCTGGAGGCCCAGTGGGCAGATACTGAGGATGAAAATGACTGATGACTTCTGAAGTACTCCTTTGCCAGGTGCTCTTTACACAGATTGCCGTATCTGGCTTAAAGGTCCTAGTCTATGAATGGCAGCAGTTACTGTGTTCTAGTGATGTAGGAGTCTACATCAGCCTGGATAGTCCTGACTTTGTCCGTTGCCAGAGAGGGTGGTAAGTGCTATTGGGGCAGCAAGGTTGCTAAAAAATCCCTAGACAGGCTATGGAAGACCAATTCATCCTCCTTAGGGGGTGAGCACCACACTAGCATTGGGCATCTGATCATGTCTAAAAAACTGACAGGCAGACCCGATTGGGCCAGCTGTGTAAAAGGGACCAAAGTCTTCTATCTCCTACTTGTGTGTTTTTCTCGCTGTTTTTGCTCAGGAATCTACTCTGAGTGAGTTATTTTTGGGTATCCATTGCATAGCAGCTGAACTGACGCTGAAGCTTTTTTTGTTTGAACACAGATTTGTGCATAGGTGGTTTTTAAGTGGAAACAAGATTTTTTTTAATGCAAACACTGTGGGGGCAATTTATCAAAACTGGAGCAGTTGTCCATAGTAACCAAAAAGCTTCTACCTTTTCATTTTCAAAGCTTAAAGGAGAACTATGAGGTGAGTGCTTTTCACTCACCTCATAGTTCTAGCCGACCTGTGACAATGAGACTGTCACTGGTCGGCTCAGTAGATCGGGAGGTGAGCGAACACATGCTCGCTCACTTCTCGATCCTGTCTTGGCTCTCTGCCGTGACAGGGGAGGGGCTGTATTCCCCGCTCCGACCCGCCAGTGCTGACTGGTGGATCGGACGGGGAGGGGGCGGGTACAGCTGGCTCTGCCTCTAGACAGCCAGAGCCAGCTGTCACTCACGCAGCTGGGCGGATCTCGACATCGATGTCGGGATCCGCTCCGGCGTCTCAGTATACCGCGAGCTGTAGCTCGCGGTATACTGAGCTTAGGGTGACAGGAGGACGCTAGTTTGTGTCCTCCCGTTACCCTAAGGAGAACTTTGGGGAAAACCCCTGACCCGATAGTTCTCCTTTAACAGAGCAAACTGAAAAGAGAAGCTGATTGATTGCCAAGGACATCTGATCCAGATTCTGCCTGCTCCCATTTTGATCAATTCCCCCCCGTGACACTGCAAATAAAAAATAGTGCATGCATGTACACTTGCAAAACTATGGGGCTACAGTCCATTTGGAGAAGCTGTCCATGCAGTGGGGTGGCCCTATTTACAGCCACCAGAACCTCCTGACCGAAGCCAGCAGCAGCAGTGCCAGTGTGAAGTCTGTGCCAGCAGGAGATCCACTCATTTTGTTGAATGAACAATTCCTTTCTTGAGGACACATGAGATTCTTTAGCTCTCTATTCTCTCAGTAAACTGAACTCAGAACACGCTCCTGCCGTCTAGTGGACATTTGCAGAACTGCTGTTTTCATATGTTCTCCCAAGCCTGTTTTCCTTATTGTTGATATTATTGCTCTGTATTGCAATCCACTGTTCATATGATCCCCTGTGCAATTTATGTTGATTTTTATTGTTAAGTAAAGTATAAATTGCACATCACCGCTGGTCTGATCATTTGGCTGATACAGTTACACAGTTGAACAGTACATTTTGTAGCAGGTCTTGCTATGTATTAGCAAGATGGTCTGCTCATTGCGTCATATCTGACCTCAGCTTACATTGTTAGGGCTGAATACACAGCAGGCATATTCACTAAGCGAACTCTGAAATGGTTCACAGACTGTTGATGATACCTGCAAACCAGAGTCTTGTGATTCTAGTTTGTTTTATTTTTTAGGCATTGAATTGCATGTATAAATGCCGGCTATCCTGGGCTCCGCTGTACCCCCGTGCGGACCTGGGACCAATCATTATGATGTCATCTGTTTGATTACTCTGTAATAAAGATTTGAATGATATACATTATAGATTACATTTATAATAACTGGCTCTGATGGGAATTGGCTCAGTTCACAAAGCTAGCAGGCCAGCATATGGATACCTATTTTCCAAAAAGTGACTATTTTGGTAGGTGACATTCATAATATTGTAATGGGGGAAATGTATCCTCATATGGCACATGGCTTACCTGATGTAGATGGCGGGAGCTCCAAACAACCGTACAAAATTGTAACATTTTTACTTTTTTTAAAGTGACATTAACCCTTTCGCTGCCAAGCCCTCTGGAACATTTTTCAAATCAGCTGGCCAAGCCATTTTTGCAATTTTTTCCTATTGATTTGATTTTCAACTGCTGCGTTGCTAGCGTTTGTAAAAGAACCCCCAAACCATATATTTTCTGAAAGCACAGGCCCTGTGGAATAAAAAGATGGTGATACTAAATTTGTAGGCCCTGCGATAATTGCGCAAATGTTTCTCAAATTAATATTAAACCAATAAAAATACAGAATTCAATTGTTAAAACACACCAAAATCAGTATCGGTGCACAAAAAAAATTATTTTCTGACTAAATCTAAAAGATAAAACTGTATTAAGTTAATAAATAACAAATATTTGCAAATTAGAAATTGCGCGTTTTTGCGAAAAGGTAAAAAATTAACGGTACGCAAAACTGTAAATAAGCGACTTATGTTAAAAAATTGTTTTCACGCTGTGTTGGTGTTTGTGTTGTGATAAAATGATACAGGCGTATATTTATTGCAACACAAAGATCACAACGCATGGCAATGCGTCACAAAGCTTTGCCATGCGCTGCCACAGTTAGTTTAATTTTTTTTTTAAGAAAAAAATACATTAAAAAAATAATGCACTGCGATGCGTTCTAACAACGCACTGCAACGCATGTGCATGGCGTACACCTCAATATGTGTATGTTATGTGGGGGGAGGGAGGGGTTGTGCCTTTTTTTATTAGTTTTTTAAATTCTTGAATGAACAGGAGGTGATGTAAATCACAGCCTGTTCATTCATAACTGGGGACACATAGTACTATGTGTCCCCAGTTATTTACAAACACCGGAGTGATCAGACGATCACTCCGGTGTTTGCTGTAAACAGAGGGATCGTTAAATATCAATGATATTTAACGATCCCCCACTCGGCCACGCTACAGAGCTGCTGTCATCCTGAAACTGACAGGATGACAGCGGCTCCAATCGGAACACCGTTCGGCCATCCTGAATTGCGGCCAGCCGCCGCTTGCTCCCCCGCCGGGGAACAGTTCTACTATAAGCTCATGAGCTTATAGTAGAACTGTAAATGCCAGGTTCGTACGGCATACTGGGCTGGCCATCTGGGAGCATTTTTGTACCTCCGTATGTCGTACGTCCTTGGCAGCGAAAGGGTTAAAGCATATCGCCCCCCCCCCCAATGTTAGTGTAAGGACTTACCTTAAATGATGCCTCCTGATCCGATCTTCTGTCCAGGAGTTTTCAGTTGTCCCTCCAGCGCGGGTGCCTATCTCTGATCCAGCACTGACTCCTCTGTGACTCCTCTAGCTGGCACTTCCTGTCCCACGGTGTCTGTGCGGGTGCACGCTGCTCCATAGACTTGCCTTGTGTCTCTCCTCGTCTTCTGGCTGAAAATCTGCATTGCGCATGCGCCTGCCCCAAGATCCTGCCCCAGAACATCTTCAGATGTTCTGATGGGAGCACGCGGTGAGGACACGGTGAGGTAAGTTTTAACCTGTTTGAAAAGGTTTTGTTGTTTTATGTTTTTGCACATATCCTGTGCTTGCTAGCAGCAGATATATGCAGAAAACGCTGAGGGTTTAATAACCATTTAAGTTCAAGAAGGATTTGGCAAATTTGAAAGCTCCATAGGCTTAATTTATGGATAATGGTTATTATTATTTCTGGTTAAGGATCATTATATTAGTGAGGGTTATTCTCAGCTGAGATTTGAACATGGCAGTCACATGTCTAAACATAGAGCACCTTACAGCCTAATTATTCATTTGTTAAAAGGGACATTCTTGCCAGTAGTTAAGGAGGAACTCCAGGATTTTTAAAAATGAACCCCCGCATTGGTGCTGACCCCAGCATGGGATACAAAGCAACATGCAATGAGGAAGTTAGCTGACTGAATTGTGAAAAATAATACAAGTTTAGACGTCCTTATCCTGCACTTCTACACATGAATCCTTCCATCTGGTCACTGTATGTGACCCCGTTCATTCACCGCTTCACCTCCTGATGTCTCTGTGTATGACCTGTACAATAATGTATCTAGTGCACCCATACCAAGCTCCATGTTTTAACCCCTTAAATAGCAGCATTTTTCTTTATTTCCCAAAAAATTGTGGCATAAAAATGACATCTGCTTACCAAAAAGAGGTCATTTGGGGTATTTTAATACTGCCCTGGCAATTTTATTTTAATCCAAATTAAGAGAAGCAGGGTTTTTTTCCCCCAAAACTTTTGCTTTATTAAAAATGTTTAGTACAGATAAGCAATAGAAGCGCTTTCTGTCTCAAACCAATGTTAAGTTAAATAATTAAATTTGTGCACAGCATCGCTTTAGCGAGTAATTATCAAGCTTTCACAGCACCGGAAAATGTCTGGTAGGGGGTATGTACAGGCTGGTTCCCGAGTGGTTAAGCAACAGACTACAGTAAAGCAAAGTCAAGTCATCGTCCTGACTGTGCTGTGTTGCTCAGTAGTATACAACTGGCAATACATGGCCCGGATTTCATTGGAATTGTCTAAAATTCAAGTCATAGGTAGCCCTGCTGAAACCAGCCAGCTTGAAAATCAAAGGCGATGGGTGGAAAAAAATGTCATTCAGCTTCAGTCTGCATTGAGGGCTTGTTCACACCAAATGCAGACCAGATCTGCATGAGTTTCTGCACACGCAGTGCAGTTCGTTTTGTCGCGTTTTTGCAGCGTTCAGGGCCGTTTTTGGAAAAAAAAAAAAAAACTGTTTTTTATTTAGTTCAAAATGGGCTTTCAGTGCATTCCAGTGCGTTTGCAAGCGTTTTTGCGTGCGTTCCATAGCAGGTAAAATAGGGCTTGCTGCAGTTTTTTTTTTACATGATCTGGAACTGAACGCAGCGGTGTGGACTAGAGCCCAAAATACCATTGGAATACATTGGACGCAGTTTTGATCCGGTCTGTAACTGCTCATCTCCTGGAACGTGCTTGGTGTGAACTACCCATGACAGTTCGGGTATTCCGTGGGTGCTGATTATCAGAATGCAATAGCTGGCAGGGGCTGTTTAGCCTGAATGGGGAAACTGGATATTTGCTCTTTGTTCAGCTAGCTTTAATCTCAGGGCTGAATAGCCTGCAATAATATTTTTTTGTCAGGTAAAACAGATCCCCTTTATGTATATCATCTGTGTATTTAGCTGCTTGCCTCAAAAGTGAGATTTCTTAAGTAGTATGATGACTCCAGGAAGGATGTGGGTTTATAGTGTAGCAAACATGCACTGATCTCACTATAGAGTCTCTGGTAAGGATCACATCACAGACCGTGCTGGGGGCTGATGCAACTGGCAGTCTCCGTGCTACGTGCCTGCCCGAGCACCGTCTTCCTATAACAGAGGAGAGTCTTCATACGTCACGAGAGGGTCTTCTTATATCACAGAGTCTTTATACATCACAGGAGGGTCTTCTTACATCACAGGAGAATCCTCTTACCTCACGAGAGAGTCTTCATACGTCAGAGGAGATTATTGATCAGAGCAGCCCTCACACTGCAGCATTCGTGCTAAGCTGTCCACCCCATACTGCCAGCATGTGCCTCTTCCCTCTCCGATCCACCGTGATGTCCCTCTTCCTGCTTGGGCTCCTATGTGTCCCATCCATCGCCCCACACACAGAAGGTAAGTGTCCTCTAACCCAGGACCTCATCTTCCCTGCGGCTCTGCTGTCCTTGACGTGCGGAAGGTGACTGATGCTGTGAAGGACATGGAGCTAAGTAACGTGAGCCTCTAACACAAACTACATAGGAAGGTATATGCTGTATGACCGGGTATGCCTATTGTATCACATTGCTCATATCACAGAAGACAATGTGGACAATGATTAGTTTCCTTTTATAACATTGAATTTATGTCCATAGGTGAATGATAACATGTACATGACTAGCCTGATTCAGCTACTGTCCCAAAAGCATCAGCGCAGTTTTAATTGACTGCAAACGCGTAATGAGGTTTTGCGATTAGTAGCTTTGGCTGTGCGTTTGTAAGAATTTTCAGAATTGTAATGGTTCGCAGACTGTTAATGGTAATGGCAAGCAAGAGTCTTCTGATTACATGTTGTGATATTACTAGTAATCCATTTACATGTATAGATTGATTACAGCTGTTCTACCAAGCTGTCTAATAGCATTCTATCTATCTATCTATCTATCTATCTATCTATCTATCTATCTATCTATCTATCTATCTATCTATCTATCCTTCTGTCACACTGCAGTTGCTGTGCGGCCTGCCATTTATAAGCATACATTATGCATTGCCAAGGGAATGTAATTATAGATCCGCCAGCAGAAGATTGATGTGTCCATTACATAGGGGGAAGGGAGGGTCACAAAATGTGTTCTTGTTAATAAAGGTACATCAGTCCGGAAGACCTGTGTTTGTTCAGACAGCAAAATATGTCTAAACATCAACTCACACCCAAAATGGTTATTTCCTTATAAATGGGTACTGGTGCGTTGAATCACCCTTCAGCTTGTTATATCTTCGAGACCCCGGGGATAAGATTTCCCTGATGTAGTGTGTGCGTCCTTCCACAAGGTCGTACGGTGGCAGTCTCTTGCAGCTGGATTGCCCAGTCATTGTTGTGTTCCACAATATGGGGAATCATTCAGTGAGAGTGACCTTATCGTTTAGATGTGTATTTACGTCTGCAACTGGGAATTCTTTTTTTTTTTTAGCCTTCAATGTATATTAAGGTTTTTAGGAAGGAAAAAAGAAACAATATCTTATAATAATACATGCAATTTTTGAAAAAGAAGAAATATACTTCAATTCGAACAACTTAACCCAAACTCTCCTAAGAGTCACTAGCTGGTTAAATGCATGGAATAACATACATATACACTATATTGCCAAAAGTATTGGGACACCCCTCCACATCATTGGATTCAGGTGTTCCAATCACCTCCATGGTCACAGGTGTATAAAATCACGCACCTAGGCATGCAGACGCTTCTACAAACATTTGTGAAAGAATGGGTCGCGCTCAGGTGCTCAGTGAATTCAAGCGTTGTACCGTGATAGGTTGCCACCTTTGCAATAAGTCCATCCATGAAATTTCCTTGCTACTAAATATTCCTCAGTCAACTGTTAGTGGGATTATAACCAAGTGGAAGCAACTGGGAACAACAGCAACTCAGCCACAAAGTGGTAGGCCACGTATAATGACAGAGCGTGGTCAGCGCATGCTGGAACCCCCATGTGCACAGAAGTCGCCAACTGTCTGCAGAGTCATTATCTATAGACCTCCAAATTTCATGTGGCCTTCAGATTGGCACAACAACAGTGCATAGAGAGCATCATGGAATGGGTTTCCATGGCAGCTGCATCCAAGCCTTACATCACCAAGTGCAATGCAAAGTGTCAGATGCAGTGGTGTAAAGCGCGCCGCCACTGGACTCTTGAGAAGTGGAGACGTGTTCTCTGGAGTGACGAATCACGCTTCTCTATCTGGCAATCTGATGGACGTGAGCCATGGAGCGAGTATCAGCAAAACAGCAGAATTCCTTAAATGTTCAAGAGGTGCTCATTGTTAAAGTTTTTAAAGACTGGACTGTCAGCCGAAAATCTGGGTCTGAACGTGCGAATTGTGGCCATCAGCGACTAGTCAATGTTAGGGCAGAACGGAGAGTGGCAAGACTGGTACAAGACAACAGAAGGGCAACAGTGCAGTGTCAGATTCCTCGCATCACCTTTCAACATCTCGTGGAGTTATCTCATGGCCCAACGAAGTACTGATGGGGTGGTCATAATAATCTGGCCACTCAGTGTATATGATATAGTGATATAACAACCTCATCCTAAAATACTTAGAGTCATAGTCTCCAATCATGGGAGGTCATCATTCAAAATATGTAATGAAAATCAGCAGCTACTCCTCCATCGTTAGACTCTACATGTATGATGAAAAATAAAAACACAAAATGCAACATGACCCGAATTAGGGGGATATACATTGGGGAAAATAATTATTTGATCCCCTGCAGATTTTGTAAGTTTGCCCACTTACAAAGAAATGAAAGGTCTATAATTTTTATCATAGGTGTGTTTTAAATGATAGAGGCAGAATATCAACCATAAAAAAAAAGAAAACATACATGATACAAATGTTATAAATTGAGTTGCAGTTTAGCAAGTAAAATAAGCATTTTATCCCCAAGCAAAGCATAACTTAGTACTTGGTGGATAAACCAGGGATATGTGGTTAAGGGAGGCAGGTGAGGCAGAGCCTCACCTAGTATTATGTGACCCTGTGAAAAAAGGTGATCCGTCTTTTATATTTTACCAAAAAATTGGGTAATAATAAATGTTTTAGAATTTAATATAGGGGAAACAGTTTTTTTTTTAAAATTTTCTGTAATTTTTCCTTAATAGAGAAAGCTCTATCTGTTCCCAAAAAATGGTATAAAATTCATTTCAGTACAGCGCTGCATGACGTAATAAATGTCAAAGTACCGCAGTGCTGAATACTGAAAAATGGCCTGGACCGGAAGGGATTTTAACACCCCGGACTTCAAGTGGTTAAGCAATCCCCCTATAGCAGTTATAAAAAAATTGTGCAAGATTCACATACACCCTATTGACAGTGACACGAATATATCACAACTTGTGTCATTTGTTGCACGGTCAGGAGAGATTTCTAATTACGGGAATGTGTCTACAATTCTCTTAATGAATTCCAATGATTTGTTTTTAGTTACAGTTATGGCTCATTCACACCAGCACCAACACACCAACAATGCAATTTGCCCTGTTTCATATTTCTTCAGGCCCCGTTATCACCAGGGCTGTTGCAGATCAGTGCGGTTTCCGCAAAAAAGGGTGGTTTTGGGTGTTCTTAGTTGCGTTGCACCGCTGACACGCAATTACAAAAAACAAAACAAAACCGCTCTGCACAGCGCGGTTCCATTGAAGGCAGTATGGTAACTGATCAGTGCGGCAAAAAAAGGGTCAGGGAGCAATTCGTGCGGGAAGTGGTTCGAATCGCGCAGAGCCGAACACGCGGCTGAACCACCCTGGTGTGAACGAGGCCTTAGTTTATACCAACACAACGTTTTGGTGTGCACTAAAAACAAAAAGGAGGACACGTTTAATTTTTACCTAGCGCGCGCGTTCTGATATAATACATCACGACGTTCTGCTGTGTATAGAGTTAAATGAACTCAGATTTATTGAACTGAAAAAAAAACCAAGCAAACACTGCAATGTACAACGTGCGCCTTCTAGGGTGAATGGACCCTTAGGGGAGCTGCACTTTATTTTATTTGTTCTCAGTGCCAAGAACCCCATGCCACTAGCACTGGACTCCCATCACTAAAAACACATGTCACGTGTCGGGTCCTACTCATTTATTAAAAGGAAGAAAGGCAGATGTGTTGTATATAATGATCCCAGCAGTTCTTTTCTTTGGATCATTCTAAAGGTTCATTTTACAGAGGCTTAAAACAGAACAACTCTGCAGCCACGAGGGGAACCAACTACCATACAGTGCAGCACCTATTAAATTTAGATGAACTTTGAGTACATGCAGAGGCGTGGGGAGGAGTCTGCAGAGCATTGGCCTGCTGCATGCTAGGAGCTGTAGTCCCAGGAGGCAATGTCAGTGCCTTGGTGAGAAGGATGACTAAAAAGGGACAGAGGGATTTCATTCCAAAAGAGGTACAATCCCTCCAAATGAGGCACAGTTTGGTGGTATGCATACCTGCAGGTTATGTGCGGCCTCTCTCAAGCCTGTCAGAAAAACTCCAAGGTAGATGACCACCCTGGTTGTGCCCGCAGCACCACAGGTACGTGAGCTCTTGCTCATTCAAAACCTGCACGCGCTCAGTGCACTCTCCATTTTTCCGCACAATACTGATCTCAACTACTAGGGTAGAGGGATAGAGAGCGCAATGCACATGTGTGTTGAAGGAGCCAAAATGAATTGGTTACAGCACTCGTTTTTTTTTTTTCCTTTTTGGGATAATGATTTTAACTATATGAATAAAAGCTGACCACTGTAGGCACCCTGACAGTGTTAAATGGTTCGGCTCAACCCTCTCACTGTTACTTTTGGTGGACAGCTTGGTCTGGTAAGGGAAGGATCTGGCAGGATCAACAGGTAATAAAACTATGTTACAGGTGAGTTTGGGGGCATCAACACTGCTGATACTGCCGGTGTTAATGTTAGTGACAGTCTATGCTACAGTACATATGTCATTTTTTACATTTGCCCTTTGTTCTACTTTGAGCACTGTTTATTGCAAACTGTGCCAAGGTTTTATTCTGATACCTGCTATATGAATGCCTTTTTTATTCAAATAAACCTCCAATTTTACATGTACATCCTGAGATCTAATCTCTTTTTTGCAGTCACAAAGATTGAACATGATTATAAGGATATCTGTTTCAGACATGTGACTGTAATCTTCAAATTTCATTAGAGTTAAAACTAAAGCTAGTCATACACTAATAGATGTTTTGCACAACATTCATGAAAAAAATCTCTTCAGAACACTCAATAATGCCGTCATAGACTTGATGACATAGAATGACATTCAAAACGTTATTTGATTTTAACATTCGATTTTGGAATGAATGGAGCTTCTCGAATTAAAAATCCCATTTAGGGGGTCGTTCACAAAGCTGCCAAGGGCAGCCGAGTGAAAAACCCAGTCGAAGGACATCGGCCAGCCGAAGTGCAGAAGGACTCCAACTCAGCCGATCCAACATCTGGATCGGCTGAGCCGAAGCTCCGTCAACTCACTCGCTGCCATTCGCCCCTATTCACATGGGGGCCGAACAGCAGTGAGTGAGTGAGCTATTCTGCTCGGTACCTCCGTGGTACTGAGCAGAATAGAAAATAGTGAAAAAAGTAGAAAAAGAAAAGGTTACATTTTTTTTTAGAAATGTAAATAAATACTAAAATAAAAAAATAAAGATTTTTTTAAAAAGAAAAAAAAACTATTGGGTGGAGCTAGCAGTGACAGCTAGCTGTGCCCAACTGTTTCCTATTGGCCAGCACCTGCTAGAGTCTTTTAGCAGGTCCCGGCCAATGAATAACAACTGGGCGGAGCCGGCCGTGATGTCACAGCCAACTCTGCCCAGTTGATATTGTTTAATGACAGTTCAGTGTCCCCAGGTCATTTGGGGGGAACTGATCTGCCATTACACCTAGGCCCCGCTTCGTCTGTCACTTCTGCTCAGTCGAGCCGAAGCATATGCCTTCGGCTTGGCTGAGCCACCCGTCCGCCTTTGGCTGCTGTACGGGCTATAGTGAATAGCCCGTAGAGCATCCCTTCGGTTCGACTGAAGAGAGAGGATCAGCCAAAGCTACGGCTGGATCCTTCGGCTAGCTTTGTGAATAACCCACTTAGCGTTAGAAATTAGTTTGCTCAAGAAATCACGCTACTTCCATTTTTTTTCTTTAGTCCGAAAACGTTTTTTGTTTTGGCTCAATTAGCTATTAGAAAATAAATGTTCCAAACGAATGTTTCAAAAATGCAATTTTTCTAACATAATACTACTGGTGTATGACTAGCTTTAATGTGACTTAAAAATAAGATAATTATCCTGGAGCATTGGATTTTTTAAATGTAATAAATGCATTGTTCTTTTTCTCCTTTAATACTTCACAGCTGCATTGTTCAGTATTTGCAGAGTATAATGTGTACGCACACCCACACAAGCACATCAGCAAGGGTGGCATGCTCCTGTCAGCAATATCCTTTAGTTTAATAAAGCTGTGTGGGGAAGCATATTTCAAGAACAGATTGTACCAGCTGCGAGAATAGGAGGTCAGCTTGGTGTGCTGAGCAGAATGTTCCTTATACCTGTCTGCAATGATTGCGGTTGTGAAGTTGAAGACAGCTACATGCAGGGATGGCTGATGACTTAGAGGTGAGCCAGAGAGAGTACTGCAGCTAGACCAAGAATAATTACCAGTGAATGAAATACCTTCCAATAGTTACAATTTCTGGTGGTGATCATTGTCAGATATATTTTGCAGTTTCTTGTTTCTGCAAAATAATAACTGTGTTATCTGATACACATAAGTTTATTGGCAGCCAAAACCCTAAGAAGGGTTAGGCCTCTTTTACACGGGTTGTTCGTTTACATCTGACTCCCCATAGCCCGACATGGGGTCTGACAGTTTTAGTTCTGGAAACAGTATAGACACAGATGTTACATTGGTGACATCCAATCAGTACTGCTTCGATCAGGGGGGGATCCGTGTAATCAGCCCGGGTGAAAGGGGCCTTAGAAGAACCTGTTAGCTGTTTTTGTTACATGACGTAGTTAATTGGAGTGCCACAACATGTACAGTATCTCACAGAAGTGAGTACACCCCTCACATTTTTGTAAATATCTGATTATATCATTTCATGTGACGACACAGAAGAAATGACACTTTGCTACAATGTAAAGTAATGAGTGTACAGCTTGTATATAAGGGCTTGTTCACACCAAATGCAGACCAGATCTGCATGAGGTTCTGCACACGCAGTGCAGTGGCTTGTGCCGCGTTTTTGATGCGTTCTGGGCCGTTTTTGGGTAAAAAAAAGGGCTTTCAGTGCGTTCCAGGGCGTTTGCATGCATTTTTTATGCGTTTCCATGCGTTCCAGAGCAGGTAAAATAGGGCTTGCTGCAGTTTTTTTTACATGCTCTGGAACTGACAAACTGTGGTGTGAACTAGAGCCCAAAATACCATTGAAATACATTGGACGCAGTTTTGATCCGGTCTGTAACTGCTCTGCTCCTGGAACGCGCATGGTGTGAACAAGGCCTCAATGTACATTTGCTGTCCCCTCAAAATAACTTAACACACAGCCATTAATGTCTAAACCGCTGGCAACTAATGTGGCTATTCCGTTATTCTATTTAGAGCTGGTGACTACGCACTGGAGTGTAGACACCCTGCAGAAAACAAATGTAAATGAGTCAGGCAGTATAGAGAAGGACCTAGCTACATCTAAAACCCTAAGGTCTGATTTTGGTAATATAGTGGGTAACAGGGAAGTAGCAACCAGCACACTTTTTTTTATACAAAGGCACTTCTGTATTGTAAAGTATCTAAACTGAAAAACCAGTATGTAATACACAGCAGATAACCAGTCCTTATATCAAGTGGCTGTATTAGTTTTCATTTTTCAAGCTCTTTTGCCTTTATTTTCAACTGGAGATCCTGAGAAGAACACACTTCCTGTCCCTTCATGTCAACACTCTCCTCTCCATGGCATCTATGGAGGTAGTTATGGATGGTTGTCACACAGGCTGGACTTCATACATGTCTGCCTTAGTTCATCTCCATTACATGGTGGGTTTATGGGACTTGTCATTTACAAAAGAGAAATAACATTGATTTGCAGTCTTTTTAGCTCCTAGGAAGTGACAAGGACTTTGTATTTTTGGCAAGATCAACAGGTATGTTCTGTAGTTGCTAAGAATATTCTTAGCCTAAAAATTAAATCTAAAGCAGCCAATACATCTAAGGCCTGGTAAGCTGCAATATATTACATTGCTGTTCTTGGGATTAGATGCACTTTAACATGCATTTGTTTTCGCCCCGAATGGGGAATGCCTGGGTTCACTTTACACTTGGATCACAGATCACAGTAGCATTTCAGGACCACATAACGTATGTCATCCAAGCTAATGCTGTGTATTTTTCTCTTCAGGTTCAGATGGAATGTCCCAGACTTCTGTGAAAAACATGGGAGTTGCTGCCAATTCAGTCATATTACACAGCCTGACTATATCAGGTAAATTGTACATTTATGTTTGTGTCATTTTTATATTATAAAGCTAAAAAAAGGTCAGGAGCTAGTCCCAACATAAATTATTTGTTTCCTGAATGGTATCGGTAGCATGTTTTCTGACAATTATTCCCAGATTTCAGATGGTGTGTTAGTTTTTAATGCTGGCATTCTGACACAAAGGCATGGGGCATTTCCCTTACATAGATTATATATACTGTGTGTGTATATGTGTATCTATCTATCTATCTATCTATCTATCTATCTATCTATCTATCTATCTATCTATCTATCTATCTATCTATCTATCTGTCTATATACAGTACAGCTATTCCTCACTTAACGACCTACCTTTTTAGCGACTGCTCGCACTTACGACCACCTCTCCGACAGTATGTGTGGGAACGTGCAGTGCAGCATCAAACCTACTTCCTCTTGCATACAGTACTGTACTCCGTTCTCAGCTACTATTCTTGGTAAGTACTGTATTTACAGTACACTGTACAGTACTGTACTAATACAATACTGTATAGAGTTCCTCGCTTAACGACCAATTCATTTAACGACCTAGTCGTAGGAACAGAACTCGGTCGTCAAGTGAGGAATAGCTGTGTATATATATATACACATGGTATATATAGTATATTTAGCTGTTTACCTGAAGTTGTAAAAAGGCAACCCCTTCCAGGTTATTGTAGTAACAGACAAATACAGTATGTAACTATAGAAGCTTCCATCAAGTGGGTGGCTTTGTGCCATTCTGCTGTTTCATCTTTACTTTGGCTTCTACGTCGTAATGTTTTTGTTTTATCGTACACAATCCCCTTTTATCTCTCTCCAGGTTTATCATCCATAGACGCAGAAAAAAACATAATTCTGGACAGCCCTGTGCATCTGAAACTAGAGTGTATTCTGGAAGCTGACTCCATGCAGATTTCCAATCTAACATGGAAACATGGAGAGGAAGAACTCAGCCAAGACCTTTATCTGGACAATAAGACAGCCGGTGAATGGCGCACCACACTGGAGTGAGTGTATGTTGTTAGGTGTTATGTCGGCTTAGTTTATCTAGGGATGAGCTCAGGTTTAGGCCGAACCTGGTCCAAACCTGAGCTTCTCCAAACCCAGAAGGAGCTCCTCCCGAACATGGAAGGGGGCTTCTTCCATGTTGTCCAATCAGCTGTGGACAGAGAGTTCCCCAGTAAGCAAAGGTGCAGGATGCAGTGATATCATTAACCTTATATGGATACATGCCTATATTTGGTAAATTCCATTTGTGACCATATTAGGTAAATGACATCACCACAAACATCCAGTTCCTTTGTTTACATACTGCTCTGGGCGATAAATTCCACATCCACAGCTGACTGGACAGCTTGGAAGGAGTCTCCTTCCATGTTTGGAAGGAGCTCCTTCCGGGTTTGCAGGTGCTCAGGTTCATACCAAACCCAAATCCCTAAATCTGTCCTTCGGAACCAGCAAACTTTATTCTAATTTAACAGGCAGTGGTAGTGTGCACAGAGAGGTCAACACTATTTAGGAGGTGGCCATCAAACAAATATTCAACCTTTTATTAGGTTATCATGTGATCAGCTGAAAAATAAGAAAAAGGACCCTTGAGAGTGTATATCTATACCCCTGCC
>NW_017307020.1:329967-333360 GCF_000935625.1 Nanorana parkeri | reverse complement strand
CCCCCCCCACCTTTCTCAAGGTTATGCCCCACTGAAAATGTTTTTTCGTATTCACACCGATGTATTTAAGTTTGCTGTGTTCTTCACTCGCTATCACATTGTTTGTATGATGAAGGGACCCTATGCGACCCCAAAACATTGTTTGCTTTGTGATTATGTGAAGATGCGTCAATAAAAGACGTGGCTTGTATCACTACTGGGGTGCCAGTGACTCTTCTTGATCTTCATTGTCTGCAAATGTGGCGCCAAGCGCTTGTCACTGCTGCACCCAACATTCTGGGGTTCTTAACAGTCAGGAGAATGATGGGACACATACAATATCTCCCTCATGGGGACACAGACAGAAATACAATCCTAAACAGGACAAATAAAGAAGATTGGACTTTTTCTTGTCCCATCTCTGGGTATGCCTAGCAGTGGTGCCATATCGGCAGCTATTAGACTTTACGCCTGCAGAAAAGAACTGTTACTCATAAGATCTATAATACTTTTTTATTCTGATGTACAGAGTGTCTGTGGCAGACGTGAACAGTACTGGAAGTTATGCTTGCCTTTTTAGTTCTAACACAGAGGCAAAAGCAACATTTTATATAAAAGGTAAGAGCCATGGGTGATACTCTGTATACATTTGTGATCATTTTACCATCGTGCTTCCCAAATGCTTTGTGTTAGTTTGACCACTAGAGGGGGTACTGTACATAATGTATATAAACCAATCCCAGACATTGGCCTGATCAATCAAGTTGAACAATGCTGCGTAATGCAAGCAAAAAGTGTAATGCCAGGCTATATTATCACAATGTTATTATGACATTGTGACACAATTCATGAGTTTGATGACTGCGCTAATAATAGAAGGAAGCATTTCAGACCCTGAAATTCTTTCCTTGAAATGTTAACCCCTGAGTTCTATTTTCGTGAAAAAGAAGCGTTTATCATCTTTTACCACACAGGTGTTATCATCACTTTTAAATACCTTTTCAGCTGAAAAACTTTAAAGACCAACTCCAGATTGCAAGGGCCAGACAAAGGGGATGGGGCTGTAATGTGCGTTTGCCTGGATAAATGCCTATACTGTATGTTTGCTCATATGTACAGTTCTGAACCCCATATCTTCAGTGGGGTGCAGAATGAAGAAACACCATCTCTATTTAATTACCCAACATGGAACTAAAGACAGTACTGGCAGTCAGAATGTTCTCTCCCCCCCCCCAACAGTACGAGTATAGTCCCAGCCTCATTAGAGAGAGGGAGAGTGGGGCAGGAACGTGTGATCATGTAAGTAATCACTAAGTACCAATGCTGGGGGGTTCATTTTTACTGCCACTGCACTGACCACCAATGGGTGAGGTTAAAAACACTGCTACTGACATTGTTAAGGGGAGGGCGACCAAAAAACACAGCAGTGGCCACCAATGGGGCGGTCACAAAAACCCTGCACTGACCACAAATAGTGAGAGTGACCACCATTGGGGAGGAGGGTTAAAGATTTAAAGAACACTGCAGTGACCACCAGTGCAAGGAGGAGGGGTTACAGAAACACTGCCACTGACCACCAGCCGTTAAATAGCGTTCCTGCTGAACACTAGTGCAGGATAAGAGAGGTAACAACAATGCCCCTGACCACCAATGTCCGGGGGGGTTAATAATACTGCCACTGACACCAGTGTGGGGGGTTATTATTGCGGTCATTGACAGCAATGCTTGAGGTGTTTATTGTGTCCACTGACACCAGAGCCAGGGGTTGTTATTATATCCACTGATACCAATGCTGGGGGTTATTGTTGCACCCACTGACACCATGCTGAGGGGGGGGGTTATATTGCGTTAACTGACACCAACTTTCTTTTCAGCCTGCATTGTGGATGATTGCAAAAAACACAGCAGGCCTGACATTTTCATTGTTTTCATAGACACACATTCCACATACTACATGTGCAATACACTCACTGCTCATATAATATATGTATAAAACCGGGGGCAAGTGGGCCACCTGTGAGAGGGGCACTTGTGAGCTCAGGGCAGCTTAATTATGCTGGGTGTCTTTCAACCTAAAAGACTGGCACTGAATCACAGAGAGCCACGTCTGCAATGGACCGGGTTGGAGATAGGTTGAGCATTGAACAAAATCTGCCTTTTTATCTTTTTATTTTAGCATGTGCAGGACAATGGATGTTATATTTATATTCCATAAGCTGGAGTTTGGCTTTAACCAAAAAATATCATGTACTGTACTATTCCCCCTGCCCCTTTCCAACGATATGAGTCTAACACTGCAGATAAAGAGGCTTTTATTAAGATGAGAACCGGTCTGGCATTTGTGCTGATCACACACCCTTCATCATCTAAGGGGCATTGCAAGGGGTCCTCTAAAAAGGTGCACCATTCTCCCAAGCACTGCAGCCAATTGGACAGCATGAAGCGAGAGTTAATGTGCAACTTACTGCCCTCACCCAAGAGTTTCCATCCCTGTAGTCTTGGACAAACTCCCAAGTAGCAGTTGTAAAGAACCCTCAGTGCTTTTGACCTCTGCCTCATAGATTTTAATGGGAAGATTGGCAGACATGACATAATTAGTGAAAGAACAATGTATGGCCCAATAGAAAGATTGTTTATTTGGCTTCCTAAAATGTTCCCAAAACATCTACTAAAAGAAGAGACACCTCTTTGCTGGCCCTTCTAGCACTTTATGAATTGATGTAAATGTCTTCTGTTCCAGCGCCTGGTGTTCATTGTGGGGGAAAGACCTTAATGACTTATATTGGAGATACTACAGTCTTGAAATGTGACAGCTCCAATTACAATCCTGTGGAATGGCTCTGGTATACAGTCAATGGAAATGAGCAGGTAAGTGATAGTGTGGAAGCTTTGGGCCCTGTGTTGAAGGGCTTTGGACAATGGGCAGATATAGCATGACTTCAATTTGCATTTGAAAATAGTTGTAAATTCTTCTGAGATCATTCGTAGTTCATTTGCAGGGGCAGTTGACCTCCTAACTTGCATCTAACCTCCTTCTAAGCTTCATCAAGCTGCTTTTTTAGTACCATTGACTCGCATTGGGAAATAAGTAGTTCTGACATAAACAAATGCCAGTTTGGGACTGGTGCTTACTACCTCTTTGCTACGAATTTATTGTCTCAGTTTAAAAGTTCCAGTTTAGTATTTTTTGGCTTCTCTTTTCAAGTATTAGTTATAAGGATATACAACCGTGTCCTTTTAGTAAAATTATTAGAGATGCACCGAAATGGACATTTTTAAACCGAAACAAAACCGAAATTTAAACAATTTTCAAGCCGAAACCGATAGCGAAAATGTTTTTACTTTAATTCTTTCAAATTTTTTATTTATTTTTTATAAACTTTTTAATTTTTTTTATATTTATTTTTATTTATT
>NW_017307020.1:306918-329221 GCF_000935625.1 Nanorana parkeri | reverse complement strand
TATTTATTCATTTTTTATTAAATATTTTTATTTTTTACATTACTTTTAGGGGCTTCGGGGAAATATTGGGGGTCTAAATCTCTTTTTCTATCTCTTTTTCTGTGTCCCCTGTTATCAATGAACAGAAATCCTCTATGAGTGTTCCTGTTCATTGATAACATGAGGACAGAGTATGTTTACTATAACCACAACTATGAATGAACAGGAGGTGATGTAGCTCACTCCCATTCATTCATAATTGAGGATATAGTTAACATACCATGTCCTCAATTATGTTAAAACACTCAGCGATCACTGATCGCTGAGTGTTTGTAACTTGCTCTCCTCTCTGACACGCTGTCACAGGAGGCTGAGCAAATGGTGCAGGGAGGAGAGCTCAGCCTCCTGTAACAGCGCGGCCTGTCTCCGCCCACACACCGATCTGCTGGACTGTGATAGGAGGCTGAGCGGTGTGGGAGGAGACGCTGGCCGCTCACAGCGCTCTCCTCCTGCAGCGCTCGGCAGCCTGTCACAGCTTGTCTCCTCCCCGCTGGGACACAGAGCAGCACCCAGCGGGGAGGAAAGAAAGCAGGGATGCGCTGATGTATCAGCAGAAAAAATTGCACTTTCGGCATTATGCCAAAATTGCCATTTTCGGCCGATATGTTTCGGCAGCCGATATATCGGTGCATCCCTAAAAATTATCCTTGCAAAATAATGGCCTACAATACATAACATCAAATTGCCATGCAAAAAATTGTACCGCTTTTGGTACAAAATTCCTGACATAATCATACCGCCAGGGAGGTTAAAGGAGAACCAGATTGACATGTCTGGAGCCACTGTGTTCTGCATGTTCAGCGTCCTAAGTGTTCACCCATTCCATTTACTTCCTGCCTTCTGAGGCCTTGAGATTTTTTTTGGTTTTACCTGGCCTAGATTTACAGCGACAGTCTCAAGTTTTAAAGTTTTGTCCTAGGAAACATAGAACTGACAATCTATTCCAGGGGTAGGCAAACTCAAGCCCTCCAGCTAGGGTGAAACTACAAATCCCAGTATGCACCTGCCTCTGTGTAGTCATGCCTGTGGATGTCAGAGTCTTGCAATGCCTCATGGGATTTATAGTTCCACAACAGCTGGAGGGCCAGAATTTGCCTACCCCTGATCTATACCATAGAGTCTTTGAATTATTATTTTACCTTTTTAACTAAAAGTGTATGTTAACCCTAACAATAAGCTTCACTTATTTGTCCATAAACTCCTGAGCACTCAGCAGTGTTATCAGCCCTGTTCACTATGTTATGGAAAGGAAAGAGAGGAAAGTGTCCTGTAGTCCTAACACACTTCATGTCTCAGTGTGACAGGGTGACAAATACAGTACAGTGAGTGAGCTTGCCATCCTAGGACAGGAAGTGTGTTACCTGCAGGATCACCAGAAAAAAACCTATAAAGAAAATGACTGCAGCTGCCACATTTAAGGAACGGTAAGCTGTGTGTGTGTGTATGTATATGTGTATATATATATATATATACAGTATATATCTATATATAGATAGATAAATATAAAGATATATCTCTCTATATATATCTATATATAGATATATATATACAGTATATATGTGTGTTATTACAAGAAATGTTTTTGCACTTTTTTTTAGGTACTTTTAAATATCTCTTCAGGATCCTTAAAATACAAACAAGCCAACAAAACAGCTAACGTGACAAAGTTGCACATATTTGACCTGACTGAAGAAGATAGCGGTACTTATGTGTGCAAGGCTGTGTTTAAGACCGGGGACAGTGAAGGACAAGTTCACATCAAAGTGCTCAGTTTAATGGCGCCATTTAAGGTCTTTCTTGCTATTGTAGCCGAAGTTGTCGTTTTAGTGGCCGTTATTTTAGGCTTTGAATTGCTAAGCAAGAAGAAACACAGTGAAGATGGTAAGAGATTGTCAGCGTTGTCCTGTATATTCATTTTCAAGACAATAATGAAGTTGCATATTTCAAGACACAGGGGTCAATTCACTAAACATTATCGCATGAGATATTCAGGTCGCCTACTGTTTTCAGTGAAATATCGCATGTGATAACAAAATATTCAATTCATTAAAGCTAAATATCGCATATGCGTTATTTATCGACTGTTCTCTAAGAACATGCTGTAAATATCGCAGGAAATATATTAAAGTCAATTTACTTTAGAAAAAAAGTATGCAGTGAATAGCAGTTGCCTGGGGAATCGGTATTTACTGTCTGTCAGCCTGTGGCCGTGTGTAAGTGTTCCTGTGTGCCTTGGCTGGTTTTTAATTTTATTGCTGTAATTGTCTGCACCCCCCTTTTTTTTTTTTTTACTACTGGGAACGATCAAAAAAAATAAAAACAGTGAAAAAATAACGCAAATACTGCATGCTTTGCAGACATATCTCATTCAGAAAATAACGCATAGATTTTAGTGAATTGCACACTGAACAGATAAATAATGCATGAGTTATTTTACCTCAAAACTTCATGCGATATTTAACTCTTAGTGAACTAAGTTCACATTGTTTTAAAATGATATTATAATCCAAATCATTAAGGGCTGGTTCACACCTAATCATTGCGAACTACAGCTATTCACTTCTGGCTTGTACGGCTGATTTCAGCCGTATATCGGCTGCCTTCGGTCAGCCAAACATGCTCTGCATGTTCAGCTGAGCCGAAGTGCAGAAGGACTTCGACTCAGCCGGTGCAACATACGGATCGGCTGAGACGAAGCTTCGGCAGCTCGCTTGCTGCCGTTCCCCCTATTCTCATAGGGCCAGAAGGGCAGTGAGTTACATAGTTACATAGTATTTGAGGTTGAATAAAGACATATGTCCATCTAGTCCAACCTCTTTGTGTATGTGTGTATGGTCCTACTGATGTGTAGTATCTACAGTATAGGTCCCTGTGTGTTCTCAATCTTAAGAGTACTTGTACCCCTGTATATTATGGTCTCTGAGGAAATCGTCCAATCGCCTCTTGAATGATTCCACACTCTCAGCCGAAATCACAGTATGAGGCAGTGAGTTCCAGACCCCGACTGATCTAACCGAGAAGAAACCCCTTCGCCCACTGTGCTGAAATTTTTTCTCCACCAATTTTAAGTGGTGGCCTCTCGTCCTTGTCATCGATTTAATTGTAAAAAGTTTGCTGCTAATGTTGCTATCCCCGGTAAACATTTTATACATGAAAATCATGTCCCCCCTTAATCGCCTTACTTTCAATGAGAACATATTTAAATTTAGTAGCCTGTTCTCATAGGTCAGGGCCTCCATCTCCTTTATGATTTTGGTCGCCCTCCTCTGGACTCTTTCCAGTTCAAGGACATCCCCTCTGTTCACTGGTGCCCAAAACTGGACCGCATACTCCAGATGAGGCCGAACCAGTGATCTAAAAAGTTGCACAATTACGGACTTGTCCCTACAAAACATTCCCCTCTTAATACAGGAAAGGACTCTACTTGCCTTGTTTACCGCGGCCTGACACTGCGAGATATTATTCAGCCTGTGGTCTTCAATGACTCCCAGATCTGTTTCCCTTTCAGACTTCCCGAGGGGAATAAATAGCCAATTGCTGCCGAGCGGCATTCGGCTCGGCTATTCTGCTTGGTGCCTCCATGGTACAGAGCAGAATAGAAAGTGAAAATAGTTTAAAAAAAAAAAAGTTTTACAAATATTTTTTTTTATTGTAAATAAATTGTAAAATTAAAAAATAAGTAAAGATTTTTTTTAAATCATTAAAGAAAACCCAATTGGGCGGAGCTAGCAGTGACATTTACCTCTGCCCAACTGTTTCCTATTGGCCGGCCCCTGCCATTAGGTCATTTGGGGACTTGGGGTCTCTGATCTTTCATTACAACTGGGTGGAGCCAGCCGTGACATCACGGCTGGCTCCACCCAGCTGTCATTTGCGGGGCGAAGGGCAGGCCGTTTGCCCCTCTTTGGCTCAGTCGAGCTGAAACATGTGCCTTCGGCTCAGCTGAGCCGCTCGGCCACCTTCGGCTGCCGTACGGGCTATTGTGAATAGCCTGTACTACAACTAAAACATTCAGATGACTAAAATGCAAATAAAACTAACATGCTCATTTTAGGCATCTGACTTCTTTTAGTTGTAGTTTAGTTTTGTCAACTAAATCTCCAGTAGAGACAATTGCAATGTATTTTCGTCATAGTTTTCCTCCTATTAACTTGGTTTTTATTTACTTGTCATCAGTGAAAACATGCAGATAAGGAAAACTATGAAGACACATTTTAGTCAACTAAATTAACACTGGATCCTTACACTATTGTTTGGATCCCCCTTAACTGCAGCTCTTCCCCGTCAGCCAGAAAAGGACATTATCTTGCTATTTGCTGACTTTGGGTCACAGGAATACATTTGTAAATGTACTTCCATGACCCAAAGGAGAATTATAGCGAAGAAAAAGGATCGGCTTTACTTCTCTTATAAATTATACACGGATGCACACCTAATTCTTAACCTGTAGGAGGCAAAGTAGACCAGTGTTGGCATTTCACCAAAGCCATTCCTGGAGACAGCATGGGGTGTATTTATAAACAAATCACAGGGCCAATTTAATATTTATAAATGTTTGTTTTGTGGGAATACATGTAATACAAATGTCCTACAAATCACATGTCATTTTGGATGTTATTAAAGGAGAACTTATATCGGCTGCCTTCGGTCAGCCAAACATGCTCTGCATGTTCAGCTGAGCCGAAGTGCAGAAGGACTTCGACTCAGCCGGTGCAACATACGGATCGGCTGAGACGAAGCTTCGGCAGCTCGCTTGCTGCCGTTCCCCCTATTCTCATAGGGCCAGAAGGGCAGTGAGTTACATAGTTACATAGTATTTGAGGTTGAATAAAGACATATGTCCATCTAGTCCAACCTCTTTGTGTATGTGTGTATGGTCCTACTGATGTGTAGTATCTACAGTATAGGTCCCTGTGTGTTCTCAATCTTAAGAGTACTTGTACCCCTGTATATTATGGTCTCTGAGGAAATCGTCCAATCGCCTCTTGAATGATTCCACACTCTCAGCCGAAATCACAGTATGAGGCAGTGAGTTCCAGACCCCGACTGATCTAACCGAGAAGAAACCCCTTCGCCCACTGTGCTGAAATTTTTTCTCCACCAATTTTAAGTGGTGGCCTCTCGTCCTTGTCATCGATTTAATTGTAAAAAGTTTGCTGCTAATGTTGCTATCCCCGGTAAACATTTTATACATGAAAATCATGTCCCCCCTTAATCGCCTTACTTTCAATGAGAACATATTTAAATTTAGTAGCCTGTTCTCATAGGTCAGGGCCTCCATCTCCTTTATGATTTTGGTCGCCCTCCTCTGGACTCTTTCCAGTTCAAGGACATCCCCTCTGTTCACTGGTGCCCAAAACTGGACCGCATACTCCAGATGAGGCCGAACCAGTGATCTAAAAAGTTGCACAATTACGGACTTGTCCCTACAAAACATTCCCCTCTTAATACAGGAAAGGACTCTACTTGCCTTGTTTACCGCGGCCTGACACTGCGAGATATTATTCAGCCTGTGGTCTTCAATGACTCCCAGATCTGTTTCCCTTTCAGACTTCCCGAGGGGAATAAATAGCCAATTGCTGCCGAGCGGCATTCGGCTCGGCTATTCTGCTTGGTGCCTCCATGGTACAGAGCAGAATAGAAAGTGAAAATAGTTTAAAAAAAAAAAAGTTTTACAAATATTTTTTTTTATTGTAAATAAATTGTAAAATTAAAAAATAAGTAAAGATTTTTTTTAAATCATTAAAGAAAACCCAATTGGGCGGAGCTAGCAGTGACATTTACCTCTGCCCAACTGTTTCCTATTGGCCGGCCCCTGCCATTAGGTCATTTGGGGACTCTGATCTGTCATTACAACTGGGTGGAGCCAGCCGTGACATCACGGCTGGCTCCACCCAGCTGTCATTTGCGGGGCGAAGGGCAGGCCGTTTGCCCCTCTTTGGCTCAGTCGAGCTGAAACATGTGCCTTCGGCTCAGCTGAGCCGCTCGGCCACCTTCGGCTGCCGTACGGGCTATTGTGAATAGCCTGTACTACAACTAAAACATTCAGATGACTAAAATGCAAATAAAACTAACATGCTCATTTTAGGCATCTGACTTCTTTTAGTTGTAGTTTAGTTTTGTCAACTAAATCTCCAGTAGAGACAATTGCAATGTATTTTCGTCATAGTTTTCCTCCTATTAACTTGGTTTTTATTTACTTGTCATCAGTGAAAACATGCAGATAAGGAAAACTATGAAGACACATTTTAGTCAACTAAATTAACACTGGATCCTGACACTATTGTTTGGATCCCCCTTAACTGCAGCTCTTCCCCGTCAGCCAGAAAAGGACATTATCTTGCTATTTGCTGACTTTGGGTCACAGGAATACATTTGTAAATGTACTTCCATGACCCAAAGGAGAATTATAGCGAAGAAAAAGGATCGGCTTTACTTCTCTTATAAATTATACACGGATGCACACCTAATTCTTAACCTGTAGGAGGCAAAGTAGACCAGTGTTGGCATTTCACCAAAGCCATTCCTGGAGACAGCATGGGGTGTATTTATAAACAAATCACAGGGCCAATTTAATATTTATAAATGTTTGTTTTGTGGGAATACATGTAATACAAATGTCCTACAAATCACATGTCATTTTGGATGTTTTTATTATTATACAAGATTTATATAGCGCCAACAGTTTGCACAACACTTTACAAAATATATATATTCCTTGTATCAAGTGAAGATAGAAATTATTGGGATCAATTTTGACAGACAAGCATAGAAAACAGTAGTCCGTATTCGTACTTTTTATATTAAAAAAAAAACAAAACAGGGTGCATATGACAGGTGCCCTTTATGTTAGGAATTGCAGTGAATTATTAATGCATTATCCATTATTTGTTAATAATGATATTTTAATTCTTTTCTGCAGATGTTAAAAGTGAAGATGAACAAATGGCACACCTGTAAGAATGTTTTAACTCACATAATACTTAATGGCCTCCTTGTAAAATGTATAATACTTAATATTTTTTTAATGTTGCACATTGTTTTAGAAAATCTGATGAAAACGGCACAAGTGAAGCAAGCGCCATAAGGCAGAGGAACGTTTAATATATAAGGTAGTAGAACTTTGGTTGGGGATAGTGGTTTGCTGTTATTTTAGAACACAGTTGTGAAACACAGATCTAAGAGTCCTGGTGTGAGATCCCCCTTGCCAACCAATCAGAGATTGCCTTTTACTAATCAAATTACAGCTAATAAATTCTGATTTTGTTGCTGCAGGCAGGGCTGTAGCTACCTTGGGGCGAGTGAGGCACTTGCCTCAGACGCAGCTGAGAGGAGGCGCAGCCAGGGCCGGGCCTGGCTGTGCCCCTTCGCACCTGTTGCCATAGTGGCTCGGCAGGGAGAAGAGGAACGGCACAGGCTCCAGCTTCTCCTTGGATCCCTACTGCTCTCCCCCACCTGTATGGTTAGAGGACTCTGTGTTCTCAATCTCTTTTTTCTATTTCAAAAGGGAAATGTCAGGGGTCTGTTTAGAAATGAACGGAAACGAAAAATGTTTTCATTAGTTTCGTCACACGAAACACATTTTTATGCTATTTTGGATTTGGCCACCAGCACATTCTGTGCATGCGCTCCGACATCCTGGAGGCGGGGCGCATGACGTCACATACCGCAGAGGTCTGTTGGGCACAATTTTCTGTTCTTGCCTCGGCCGCAAAAGATGCTAGCTATGGCTCTGGCTGCAGGTTACTAATCATTGCAGATAAACATTGCAATTTGCTGCTGGGAAACAATTGTGTTCTGTCAGTGACTGCTATTTAAGTTCACTGTGATATTAAAGCGGACCTTCACACTCAAAAATCTAATTCTACCAATGCATCCCTCTATGTATGATGATGAATAATGACATAGACATGTCAGGTGTAAAATGCCGTGATTGTGAAATACTTACACTTGCAGAGCATTCACTTCCTGCTTTGAAAGGGAAAATGACTTCAGTATGCCAAAGCAATGCACACTGGGATTGCCTTGTCATCAGCAGAGCATTGCTGCGAAATCTCATCTGTAATCTCAGGAGATCTCAGGGAAAGGCATTTTCCTCCCCTTAGATGATGTGCATGGTCACATGTCTAGTCAATTTGAAGATATGGGCAGTGGCGTCACGAGGAGGGGTGCAGGGGGTGTAGCCTGCACCCGGGTGACACCATTGGAGAGGTGACACCAAAATGACTGACAGTGTCACCCTCTCTAAAAAGTCGGGCATTCGGTCATGGACGGAGAGCCCGACAGTGTCTGGAGAGAGGAGGGGACCCGGCGGTATACCTCATCCCGCCGGGAGAACATCCCCTCCTCTCCGGCAGGCGTCAATTAGATGGCCGCGAATGCATGATGACGTCACTGTGGTGTGTCACCCGGTCTCCACTCTGGGTGTCACCAGGATTTGGGATGCCCCTGGATATGGTCAGCTTTAATATATACAATACTTACAGCTCATAATAAAACTCCTTATAGTTGTAACAATAATAATACTCCTCAGGGACCCAAGGCACCAAAAAGAACATGGGGAAAAAACAAGACTGCACAAGGCCATTGTTGATGCAACAAGTCTGAACAAACAAAAACATTTAATTTAAATAAAAATCAATTTTATTGAATACAAACTCAGTATAATCTCCAAGCACCTATTAGAGGAAAGATAAGACAAATAAGATATATAATGTGTACATAATATACAGTAAATTATTACTTCTAGGCTTAACCCTTTTACCGCCTTGGATGTAAGGGTTAAATCGTAATAAAACTATTCCCAGTAGGCCAGCTCACAAACCCTTCCATCCGCTGCATTCCATTGCACTATATGATTGTGTTCGCTGCAGTGACCATAAACTTATAGCAAGATTGTCCCCCAGACTAGAACTAGAAAAAGGTATTAAGAACTTTCCTTTTTGGCATTATTCGTCCAAAAAGACCGTTCACAAATACATGTGCAGGATGAAGGGCCCTGTAAATTGTTTATAAATAGACCGCTTTTGTCTAGTTTGTGTACTGATTCATCTTCTCTTCCCTCTGCAGTGATGCAGCCTCTCTCCAGAGGAGTATCCAGTCGACTTCAACCCTCTTCAGTATGAACCAAAGTTTGGCTACAACCTCAACCCATCACGCTCTCTTGAATGTTCGTGACTTCCGAGCAATAATAATATATGCACACTTGAATGCATATCTTGCTTACCTACTGAAAACTGTATTCCTTAAAGAAGAACTCCGGGCAAACAAAATCTTAACCCTTGCTTTGGGGCTACCCCGCACTGCAAGGGTTAAGTGCTCATTTTGCCTAGGGAGCTAAAATAATTTAAAGTTATACTCACCTGAACAACGATCTGGTTCCCTTCAGCATTGCTCCCCCTTTGCTCTGGTGGTCTAAGGTCCTGTGAGTCATCATCTCCAATATATTGTATAGAACATGAGGATGGCGAGGGACATTTCGGGCCCAGCCACACCATATCCAGTGCTGTCCAAACCCGGAATGCACTGGATCACATAGATCAGGCCAGACCACATTCTGGGGCGGGAGGGGATGTGGCGGGCAATTCATGTAAATAGCACTGCGGTGCGATTGCCCCTACTGGAACGCAAGGTACAGGAATGTCCTCCCGTTCCAGTGCAGTGCGATTGGAATAAATAAAACATGCAATGCGGGATGGGTGCCTGTGGTGCCATTGACATGAACGGCATCACCACGCCCCCTCCCACACTACATGTATTCTGAGACTGGATATAGTATGACTGGGCCCTCTATCACTGGAGCAGAGGAGGAGACAGGCTGATGAGACCTGTGTAGGAGCCAGCTGGGATTGTGGTTCAGCTGAGAATACAGTATCTCCATATAGCTCCCTAGACAATACAAGTATTTAACCCTTGCAGTGCGTGGATGGCCCCACTGCAAAGGGTAAGATATTTATTTGGGTGGAGTTCTGCTTTAACATCACCTATAACATCACCAGGTACGAATGCTGTGTTAAAACCCAACTTCAGCTTACACTGTTTTGTTAGTTTCCTATAGAGTAAGTACAAGTCAGAACCTCTGCGATTGCTTTCTGTGAGCTGATTACAAAGATTTCCCTACACACTGATATGCGCTCTCTGTTCTATATGAGCCCCTTCGTTATGGTCCAGTGTTTACTGTGTCCTGGATGTCCTCTCCAATGGCTTCTGGGAACTGTAATATGTAAATGTCTTCATTCCAAATATTTAGATGAAAGACAAGCCTCATACGTGTCTCTGCTTGTTTCAGTGATACAGAATTTTATTTATATAGTTATTTATATGTAGTAAATCACCTCGCCAATACTGAGGAAATGTCAAATTTATTTTCAGAGTACCAAATAACTTCACTGAGAACCATTTGGGAACAAAAACAATTCAAAAAAAACCTTTCATAGTCCTTCTGCTTTTCTGTCTGTGGATTGTCACTAATTCATGCTGCTTCTGCCTTATAGTCAGAGCTTGAAAAATATTAGGGTGTCTCACCAGTCGGCATGGCCGGTCTCTAGCCTTGCAATTTATTACATTTTTTGGGGACAGATAGAGCTTTCCTTTGGAGGTATATAATCACCACGGGGGGGGGGGTATTTTTTTTACTACATAATGAAAAAAGTACCGTAAATGTAAAAAACAAAACAAAGTTTCCCTACGTTATGTTATAAAACATTTATTATTACCCATATTTTTGGTAAAACATAAAAGTCGGGATCACGTCGGGTAAATAAACACCAAACATGTCAAGCCTTAAAGTTGCGTGCGCCCGCAAAATCGCAAAAAACGCCAATAGACTCATAAGCGACACTACGCTTTTACTGCTCATCAGTTTAGTATTATCAGTGATTAATGGCCCTAAAAGTATTGCTCTCATTCCGACGTTTGCGGCAATATGTAACATGTGTGGCACAATAGCTGCAATTGTCGTTTTCGCACAGAGGCGCACCCGACGCATATCTGCGTGTGTATGTGGGGGGCGGGTACTTAAAAAAATTGTTTTCTTTTCTAATTTTTGTTATGCTTTATTTTTTTTAATGATTCTTTAATTTTTGTATTACTTTTTTTTAACACACAACTTTATTGCTATTACATGGGGGGCTAAGAAGACAGTCAATAGCCAATTTACATGGCAGGTCCTCTTTAATGTCACCTAAGGACCCCTAGAGAAGCTGATGAAGCAGAGATCGGCTTCATCAGCTTCTGTAGCTGGAGAGTGACACTGAATGCAGGAAGTGATGTAGTATACATCACTTCCTGCTTTCGGGGACTGAGAGAAGATGAAAGGGAGTTCAGTATACGGTATCCTGTCACAGAGCCGTGCCGGTCCCGGCCGCATCAGGCACAGCGGACCTCAGGACCGGCAACGGCAGTTACAGCTGCTAATACAAGGGATTGAGCGTCTCTCGAGACGCCCGATCGCTTGAATGTAAAGCTCCCAGCTGGCCGTGTAATTACAACGGCCGGGAAGCTGCTTGTCGGGCTCCGCCGTCCTCTCGTCACAGGCGAGCGGACGAGTGGATCTTTCAAGCCCTGCTTATAGTAAATGTCGTTATTAGCGCTTCAGTAAAGGAACAGGGGACAAGCCATACAGTACTAAGTGGTAGTCAGATGGATTAAAGCTGTACATTGCCCTTCCCTTCAGTCTTGCACAGTTGTACCGGCTCCCCTCCTGGACTGAAATTGCTTCCTCTGATTTCACTGCACACTGTCAGCTTCTCACAATGTGCATTAGAAGCTGCAGTAAGTCAGAGAGAGCCCACCTCATTTCCTGGCTGGAGGTCATCTAGCATCATCTAGCCTTTCCTCCCACACCTGACTGTCCCAGGCCCTTATTCATTGACACTTTCAATCATGGAGGTTCAGTATCAAATTTACATTTGTACCTAGGGAGGCCCACATGCAAATACAACCTGCCTAGGAACATCCACTATTCCAGACTCACATCCACCCATCAGGGCATTGTCACATACCTGAGACAGGAAGGTGAGGAGGCGACTCGTGTCCTTCTGCCCCTGGAGGTGGGAACAGGGAGCAGTTGGACAGTGAGGAGCACGAGAGCCACTGATGGGAACCAACACTGTGCAGGAGACGTCCTGATGACGTGTAGTCCGCAAACCGGGGGTCCACCGAGCAGACAGCGTGGGAGCAGGATCAAGAGACTGGAGCGTAGTCAGAAAAGTCAGAGGTCGGAGCCAGCCGGCAGCAGAGTACAATATCAGGAGGCAGAAGGCAAAGTCCAGGAAACAGGCCGAGGTCAGGGGCAGGCAGCAATCAAGTAGCAAGTCCAAACAAACCGGGTCAGGCAGGTCACAGGAATCCAACAGGTACAAGCACAAAGGAACACAAAGGACCTGTGGGCCCGAGAGGACTTGTCCATGTACCTGTGCCATGTGCTGTCATGGCACAGGTACATAGATGACATCCTCTTACTATGGACAGGGGGCGAGGAGCTCCTGGGGGACTTTGTTGATATATTAAACTTTAATGACCTCAATTTAAAGTTCACTGTCACCTATGATTGCAACAGACTACCCTTTCTGGATGTCCTAATATGCAAATATGCCGAAGGAACCCTTTACACTAGCCTATATAGAAAATCTACAGCGGGTAATGCCATCTTAGAAGCCAACAGTGCTCATCCATCCTGCTTAAAAAACAGCATCCCCTTTGGTCAATATCTGCGAGTCAGACGTAATTGTACTAACAACGTGGATTTTGAGAGAGAAGCACATAAATTGAGACTCAGACTACGAGACTGGGGCTACTCAAATAAAATTTTTAAAAAATCCTATAAACGGGTAAAAAATGGACCCAGGAAATTTAATAAAACCAACACAAGTACATCCAAATTAAATATAAGTAGCAGAGAGGATTCTCTGGTAAGATTAATTCTGAGACCCCTGCATACACCTTTTTTGCTTTACTGTGCGGCCGCACACATCTACATGGAAATGCCTCTGGGTTAGCTCTCAAATTGGAAATCGAGCCCGAGGGCCAGTGAGAGCCCCAAGCATGGGAAAAAGGCAGGGGCACTTGAATTTCCAGCCCAGTCTATCTATCCCTATCTCCTGCTCCCAATTACAATTATCTATTGAAGCAAATACATCACCCAGCACTTTGGAACCCGAGCAGGACTGTCTCTCCCTGAGCTCCCTGAACATGAGCTGTGAGTAACCCGGGATACATTGTACCCACATATGAGATATCTGTATAGTAGGTGGCTACTCCTTAGTATCACTTTAGTTGGATTGTAGATCACCCATGACTCTTATATTTGTTACCTTAGGGAAGTTTTTTAATTGTTTTTAAATGTCTTGTTGTGGATGTAATGTTAAAACCCTTTCTATGATTAAATATTCTAACTGTCAAATCATGTAATATCTACCTGTTTATTGAACCGGCTCAGAGTAAGGGATTTCTATTCTTTTGGGGACACCTTATGTTTTGATTATTATTGTTGAAAACCTGGAGACTGGTATAGCATACTACAATTTATTATTTGGTTCAGCGTAACTCCAATCTGTCCCCCTTTCTATCGTACAAAGGAACACTAGCTGAAAAGACCATCAGCAATGGGGCAGGCTCGTTTTTATATGGTGAGCTTAACCAGGTAGCAGCATCACTTCCTGTGCGACGGCCGTTGCGCGTGTTTGCGCGCAAATGACGCGTTTTCCGGCCACATGGAGATTCCGTTTGTGCGCATGCGCGGCTGCCATTTTGCCCTTACAGGCATTTTGATATTTGCATAACTCCTCCCAACAGCCAGCTTGAGAGAGGAGTACTGAGGCAGGGTGCTGTGATATTTTCAGGAAGCTAGCACCCTGCTGTCTCCTCCCGCCATCCATGGTCTGCCTGCATTGCATAGACAAACATGGAGACCCAATGATGACATCACTGGGCCTCTAATAAGGTATGTAATAAAAATGGAAAGGTGTAATAAAAAAATCCATTAGCATGTTGATGACGTGGGAAACAACAAATACAGGCACATTAAACTTCAGCTATAGGTGAAACGCTGACCTACTTTCCTCTATGTCAGTAGCTCAGTTACATTATGCAGGGTATTAAAGAATACATTGAACACTTTTCACTGGCCACTGCTCATGAAGAAACTTACAATCTTCTGCCCCTACGACAGTCATACAGACAGTCATACACACCCCAGAGCTAGAATTTAATAGAATTTAAAGTGACACTAAACTCAGTTTTGTTCCCCATGGTCCCAGTGTCTGTTGTAAAGGTGCCACCAATCCAAGCTCACTCCCGTGATGGACTACAATCTCAGTACAAATGAGTAAACTAAATGTGAGATTGTAGTCCATCTTGGAGCGGTGACTACTTTACAATACACACAGAGACCATGGAGAACACAAGTGGCCACCCTCCAGAAGGAAGGACAGTGTCAGCACCGATTCAGAGATGATTTGAGGATCTATAGCCGAGTGATACACAAATAAGATACATTGTTATTAATGGATAGAGCATTTTAATGCATTTTTAAGATTTAAAGTGACATTAAATGAGAAAATTTAGAGAAAGGGGCCAAAAATCATTTTCTAAAGTCTTGAGCATGAAAATGACATACAGATGTGGAGTGTTGGTCAACTAGAGAAGAGCTGGGCCCCCTTTTAATTACATTTCTTAAACCACCGAGGGCTGAAAAAAAGGAGCAAGAGGGCCGAATGTGGCCCAAAAAATACCAGTCTGACATGTCTGCTTTAGAGGAACACTGGGCTTTTTATTGGTTACAGATGTTTTATAGATATATATATATATATATATATGTATAGCTGCTGAGTAAAAATAAAAACTAACTATACATTTTAGTATTTTAGTGTGTTTTTGTTTTGTGATGTTTTAGTGTGTATAAAAGGTACAACAAAGTCTACACACTGCCTACTACACTGTGTTATGGTCTGCTACATAGTGTATTTTTCTCAGTCTGCTCTGGTGCATTGGCAAAATGCTAAATCAGGTGTAGGCAACATCGCCACTCCAGCTGTTTTGGAACTACAAGTCCCATGAGACATTTTAAGACTCTGACAGCCACAGGCATGACTCCCAGAAGCGGTGGCATGATGGAATTTGTAGTTTTGCCACCGCTGGTGTGCCAAGGTTGCCTACCCCTGTTCTAAATGAATGTGCAGCCCTAATGCAAAGCACCAGAGTTGACGTGTGAATGGGCCCTAAGGGGGAACCATAATACTCTGCATTGTTGTAGGACTAGTATACACAGGCATTTGTGTTTTGTGATTTTCATGTGTGTATGGTAATGGATCTGGAAAATGGCAGGTTTTTTAGAAGCATCCTAAGTCCTCATTCAAAGGGGCTAGCATCAGATTCCTTCTCTGGAATTACAGGTGGTTCCGGACAGCTGTGTCTGCTCAGCCTGTACAAAGCAATGATAGGCTGACAGGAGCTGCCACTATTCGGAAATATCCTGCAGCCAGGGACAGATGACCGGCCCTGAAAGCAATCAGTCTATGCCCAAGACTGGCCATCTGTCATTAGCTGCAGGTAACCACTGGATACTTGCGAATAGCGGCCTACAGCTCCAGTTAGTCTGGTTTGGGTTAATGTACAAATTACATACTGTATAGTGATAGGATGGAGATGAGGGGGTTGATTTGCATGATAAATAAGATGAAGGCATAAATTAACAGATCACTACAGTGACAGGATGAAAGTGGGTTAAAGGGTTAAACAAATCTCACAATCAAATTAAATACCCCACCTCCCACCCTGGAGCTGCTGCAGCCTACCCGTTATTCATTATATACTGCTTCCTCCATTGTGAGAGGAAGGGGAGGGCTCTCAAATGTCAACACTAGCAGTGTTAACATTTGTGATCACTGTGATTGGCCATCACAGCATAGAGACCCTCTTATTGGCTAGGAACAGAACAGCTTTGGAAAATCATAAAGTTTTTATCACATTAAGTTAACTTTTACACTTTTACTTCATGTTTAATTATTCAGAGTTCCTGTTTCAATTCTTTTTTTTAAATTATTCAGCGATCCAGTACCATAACCCCATCATTTGGTTCCCATACTCACAAAGGGTAAAGATACCACAGATTTGGAAACCCTCATTATTCACCAGTTTACCCAGGTGCTACTGTTATTTAAATATTGAAGAAAAAGAAAAGCTGGGTTTTTTAGGCACCTGAATGACAACTTCCAAACCAATGATTTATAAAAAATATATTTATTCGTATTAAATTGTTAAAATGAATGAATTGATTTCATAAAAAATGACAACATGATTATATAACTCCCTAAGAGCTCACTCCATTCCTGTTCTATCCTTCATAGATAACCTAACCCTGCAACCCCGTCCAGGCACAACACCTGAGCCACAGTCACCGGAGCAGATGAGGGCTGCCCGGGGCGGCTATACAACACGCTGGGGGCTCCATACTGAGAGGAGGAGGGACACCCCTCGGTTTTGGACGGGGGAACCAGTTGATTGAGGATCACATCGAAGTCTTGGTTATCTTGGATACCACATACCTCTCAGTTTCTGCTGCTCTAGGTGGGGTTCATGGTCCTGGCCTCTCCCCCCCCCCTCATCTGCTCCGGTGACTGTGGCTCAGGTCTTGTGCCCGGACGGGGTTGCAGGGACATATTGACCCACCTGAATGATAACTTCCTCCTCCTGAAGAAGCGCCGCTAAGCACGAAACGTCGAGACCAATCATGCTCCTCCACTGTTGGCTAACCGTGGTAATGAAGGTGACAAGAATGTGCAGAGCGGTGATGAAGGTGACAAGAATGTGCAGAGCGCTACTGAAGGTAACCAGAAAGTGCAGAGTAAGCATGGTGGTAAAAAAAAGTGGAGCGGTAATGAAGGTGACAAGAAAAAAATTACATATGGTTCAGAACGGATTAACCTAATTTACATTGAACCTTATGGGGAAATTCGGTTTGCGACCAGAATCATGGAACGAATTAAGTTTGTGAAACGAGGTACCACTGTACTCAATTTGCACTTTATTACTTGTAACAATAATGTGTACATAAAAGATGTAACTGAAGAACAGAAATTAGTTCAGCAAATGCTGGAAAGACATTGACCAGGAAATAGCTCTGATCTAGGATATCACAAGCAGCTAAATAGCGATACAGCAGAAGGGAAAACATTCTCGGTTAAAAACCAAGAAAGACAATACAGTATATACAAACGTGGGCCACATGGCTCCTTTATGGAGCCCACCTACCCCTCCCCCGGTTCAATTTTAAGCACCCTGCAAACCACTGTCCTTCTCTTCTCCAAGATTAGATCGCTCATCCCCTTCTTTATACCATCACTTTAACACCCCCCCTACTCACAACCCCATATACATTATTATTATAATACAGGATTTATATAGCGCCAACCGTTTGCGCAGCGCTTTACAATATAGGGCAGACAATACAATTCAAGACAAGATGGTAAGGAGGGCCCTGCCCCTGAGGGCTTATCATCCCTTACCTCCCTTTCCCCATCCCATGGTTATTTTATTGCTTGAAAATAAGAAATGTGCACAAATATTGTATAATACACATATATGGGTATAAATTCAGCCATTTGTTTTTGTATAATGTCTATAGTGTACATATGTATAGTGTACATATCTGCATGTATTGTTTGCTCAACCACATAATACTATACATTATTTCTTCTACTACCTTTGTATTGTTCATCTCTGGGATGTTATGCACCCTTCTTTTCCAATAAATACAGAATTTATTATAAAAACATGTTGCAGCAAAGCAAAAGATCACATTATCCTTAATATATCCCAGGTGGTCTATTATCCTTCCACATAGCTGTAATATCTTATCTTGCTGCTTGGCCTGCTAACATGCTGAGGATGATGTCTGTAAGCTATTTGTTACATCAGAATGATGACCTTTGTCTTCCCAGCTGCGGTGGAAGTATAAATCCACTAAATTACAAAACAGCTTTTACTATAATGGTCTTCTGTCCATGGTTGTTCCCATATGTAAAGAGCGGAGCTGGAAAATAGGCCCATCACTCACTGCTGTCCAACCACATACTGGACAGTAATGCTTTCTACTGGTCACCTTCCACTGTTGGTTCCTCAGTGATATACAGACTAAATAACCAATAGAGCTGGACACCAGTAAAGGCAAGAAAGCCCTAACAGCCAATTTTACTTCTGTTATAAACTTGTAATTTTACCCAATTTTACAAGCAGCTCTAATTTACTGCTGTTTTTTACAAACTGTTAGCAACCTTAATCCCTCTTGTTGTGGAAATTTCATTTGGACTATCGTGGACGTTTTTATTAGGATGTGTTTTTAGTAGATTGTATATGTGAATATTGTCATCATGTCTCTCAGTGTTAGGTTTGCCGGGTTATGCTCTATGGAGCATAGCCGGGGTTAATCAGCACTGAGGATAAACCATTGGAGTGGATATCTTCCTATGGATGTGGAGACGCATCTGCTGTGCGCAGAGGTCTCCGCCGGTGAACGGTCCATGTGCTATGCGCTGGGCTGTTGACCGGGGGAGAGTAATGCGCATTACGGAGCGGTGTCCTCGTTGCAAATGTACTGTATGAACCACGGCAAGGGCCCCTGTGTAATGTGCAGATTTATTCGCTTGGTGGGGATGTATTTGCTTTTGAGGACACAGTATAATTTGGATACATATCTTCCTTTATGAAGGAACATACGCTCGTGTCTTTTTAGTGTGTCTGATCAACACATTGGAAATAATATGGCGTTTTCCCTGTAGATAAACTCACATTCACAGGAATAGTAGTATAGTTCTATGAGGCATTGTTCACTGAACCTTGCTGAGTGGAATTCGCGCCAGTGGTAACGGTGGGAGTATATGCACATGTCTGATCGAGGCAACGTTCACGGTTAACACGCAGATTCCTTTGTGTAGTCTTTTGGCGGGAACTCCGCTGCACATGGTTTTCATTGTTAACTGGTGTGCACGGAGTTCACATGAACTAGCAGCTGGGAGCTGTGCACGTTGTGCTGCACGTTCATGTGCATGTACTCCCCTTTCTATTGTCTATTCAAAGGTATAGATGTGTCTCATTGGCTGACTCTGTGTTATGTGAATGTATTAATGAATTGATTTGCTGTTGTGGCCATCTTTTGTCTGCTGTTATCCCTTTGTGTCCTATAAATAAACGTAGCTCCCTGCACTAGACAGGACTTTCTACTGAGCATCCAACGTGAGAATAGCTTGTGTCTGTTTTACTTGGTGCCGCTGAGCGCGCTCCATCATATTATACAAAAGAGCTGAGAACTGTGCTTTTTAGGGCAGCAGATTTCTATGCGCATGAGCGTATATTAATATCCAGAACACTCTACAGCAGTGGTTCTCAACCTGTGTAACCTCAGGACCCACATTTGTCTTTGGTCATTAAGTTGCGACCCAAGTCGCACTGCAATGTAAAGGACGGCATTAGGGTACCGCGCATTCTGGTGCGGGCATGCGAACTGGAGGTGGGAGGTGCATTTGGGGTGCCATTTAAATGAATGGCAACGCAACACACCTCCCACACCAGAATGCATGGTAGGTGCCATTGCGTGGTACAGTTTAACGCGCTGTACTAGTGTAATCGGGCTCACAAAAACACTGACACTCACAGACAGTCTCACTCACACATACACAGTCCAAAAATGTTTTTTTTTTTTTAAGGTCTACCCGGTCTCCCTACCTTGCGAGAACTGGAGTGTATCCTCAGTCTGGGGTTCAGTGTGGGCTGCTGTGTTGTGACAGAACACCCCCCATACAGGCAGCAGCCAGATCAGTTTTGGCCATATTATCCAAATAGACCTGTTTGGAATTCTTTAGAGTGAGTTAATCCGTGACTTCTTTCTCATTTGTCACCATTCCTTTTAGGAAACTCTTTTTGATGTAGAAACGTTTTAAGTTCACTGAAGGCTACTGATTGACATATGCATATGACACAGATTTATATTGTGATTGTGGCCTCCTTCACTGGCTGTTGTCCCTTTTGTACCTCCTTGTTCACCGGGACTGGGACTCCTGTCTGCTGATGTCTATTTGGCATCAGCTGGTTTTTGCTTGTTTTTTAAAGTAGTATTGACTGAGAAATTCCTGCCTCCTGAGAAAGCAACAGACCACAAACTGTTTGGAAACGCGTACAGGCGCATTCTCATCCACTGACCATACGGGCACTATTCCAATACAAATGGACTTGATCTATCATGGGACCATCGAGGACAACAAGGCAGTGAATACTGTGTATGTGTACCTAGATTTTTGGTTTTCAGTTTTTTTTTATGTAGTATTACTTACCTGAGAGAATTCTGCCTCCTGAGCAAGTGACAGAATGCATTCAATGTTGCACATTACCTTACTTACTACATTGTTTGTATTCATAATTGCCTGTTCTGAAATAACACCATGCGTTCCAAAGTATGTGTGCAACTACAACAGGAATCCAGCAGATGGTGCAAGAGTATGTGCAATGTGCACACATGAAAGATTGCAGCAATGAGTAATGGGAACGCTGCACATGTATCAATTACATATCCATTTATTTTTTTATCTAAGAAGCAAATGTAACAATTTTGTCAGAGAACACTACCAATGGTTATAGTAACCTAAATCAAGATTATGCTTGATCAATGCTACAAACTGAAAATGTTTCATTACAAATTATTATTTACATTACCATTGTTTGTATCATTCACTTTGTAAAGTGTTAATAATTATGAAACACATTCTTAGCTAGAGCTATTCCACAGCACCCCATCTTATTATCTCATATTACCCAGTTCACAGACTGTCTAATGGAAGCAAATTGTACAATTTGGTAACAGTAACGTGTATATTACAGCCACAAATGGCCCCAGACAGGACCCAGACAGTACACATATGTGAATACAAGACTTGCATAAAATAATGCTGGCATCCCAATCTGAAAACATTCATTTCAGGGAGGTGCCATTCTCATTTCAGGGAGGTGCCCTCTAGCCCCCGCGGGGGGAGGGGGGAGATGGCACCTCCCTGAAATGATGACAGATAGCAAGGGAAGCATTATCTTCTTTGCTATCTGCTTTTTTTTTCTTTTTGTTTTTTGTATTGTGAGAGCTCCTGCCATCAGAATAAAAAACAAACAAAAACAGACAGCATGGGAATAAATAGCTAGATTGCTATTGGCTATTTCAATTTGCAGTAGCCAATAGCAGGCTGGCTATTGCACCCTCCCATGGTTGATGTTGATCAGCAGAGAGGACCTGATGGAGCACTTCAGGTCCACCTCCGCTTAAGGTCCACCTCTCCTGGAAGTGACAGGTTAAATAAAAAAAATCTGTCACCTCTAAATGCTATCGCACAGGGGCTTGTTAGTTCCTGTGTGATAGCAATCAAGTTAAGTGGAAAAAAAATAAGTAAAAGAAATCATAATTAAAATAAAAAAATAAAAAGGTGATTAAAAAGCAAAAAAATAATAAGATAAAAAAATTATAAAAAAGTAGATACAGGATGATTTGCGGCCGCCCGAGCAGGTTCGGATTTTCGTACGGGAGCACACGTGGAAGACACAGGTAAGTTTAAACCGATTTGAAATCCCAAAGCACAACTTGAGACCCCTCCACATTAAAGTTCGCACAGCCCACATTAAAGTTCGCACAGCGCACATTAAAGTTCGTACAGCCCAGCAGAGACGCTACCAGGGACTCCACACAGCCCACCTGAGACTCCGCACAGCCCACCTAAAACTTTGCACAGCCCACCAGAGACCCCACCAAAAAAAAAAGTTATTTTTTTAAGATCCACCCAGTCTCCCTACCTTATCAGAACTGGAGTGGATCCTCAGCCTGGGATCCAGTGTGGGCTGCTGTGCTGTGACTGAGCTCCATCCATATGTGCATTGCTTGTACAGCTCCCTCGCACACCCTGTAGAGGTGTCGGGAACCAGAATGTTACATCACACCGGGCCAGCCACCTCTACAGGACATGACAGGGAGCTGTAAGCAATGCACGTATGGATGGAGCTCCCTCGCAGCCATTGTCCTATCACATCCCACCTCAAGCTGACACTGACACTCGACTCTAGGAGGCATATTTTGAATGGCTGCTCGGCGCAAGAACTGACAGTGCTGTGCTAGGGGAAGGCTGAGGAGCCTCTCACCTAGAAAAGTGGAAGGCACACGGGGACCCACTGGCCAGTAGTCACAGGCAAATAGTCCCACCGCACTCTTGACCGAGAAGCCCCATATAATGTGTGTGTG